>NC_059212.1:44737617-44777617 GCF_020615455.1 Coregonus clupeaformis | reverse complement strand
GGCTGAAAGACGACATGGATAACATACAGCTGGCGGGATATACGCTACATTGGAAGGATAGAACGGCTGACAAACGGTGGCGCTCTGTGTATATTTGTAAACAACAGCTGGTGCATAAAATCTAATACTAAGGAAGTCTCATGGTTTTGCTCGCCTGAGGTAGAGTACCACATGATAAGCTGTAGACCCACTATTTACCAAGAGAGTTTTCATCTATATTTTTCATAGCTGTCTATTTACCACCACAAACCAATGCTGGCATTAAGATTGCACTGAATGAGCTGTATAAGGCCATAAATCAACAGGAAAACGCTCATCCAGAGGCAGCGCTCCTAGTGGCCGGGGACTTTAATGCAGGGAACTTAAATCCGTTTTACCTCATTTCTACCAGCATGTTAAATGTGCAACCAGAGGGAAAAAAACTCTAGACCACCTTTACTCCACACACAGAGACGCATACAAAGCTCTCCCTCGCCCTCCTTTTGGCAAATATGACCATAACTCTATCCTCCTGATTCCTGCTTATAAGCAAAAACTAAAGCAGGAAGCACCAGTGACTCGGTTAATAAAAAAAGTGGTCAGATGACACAGATGCTAAGCTACAGGACTGTTTTGCTAGCACAGACTGGAACATGTTCCAGGATTCTTCAGATAGCATTGAGGAGTACACCACATCAGTCACTGGCTTCATCAATAAGTGCATCGATGATGTCATCCCCACAGTGACCGTACGTACATACCCCAACCAGAAGCCATGGATTACAGGAAACATCCGCACTGAGCTAAAGGGTAGAGCTGCCGCTTTCAAGGAGCAGGACTCTAACCCGGAAGCTTATAAGAAATCCCGCTATGCCCTCCAACGAACCATCAAACAGGCAAAGAGTCAATACAGGACTAAGATTGAATCTGTAATACCAACATTTTTCAAGCAGACCACCATAGTCCCTGTGCCCAAGAACACTAAGATACCCTGCCTAAATGACTACCGACCCATAGCACGTCTGTAGCCATGAAGTGCTTTGAAAGGCTGGTCATGGCACACATCAACACCATTATCACAGAAACCCTAGACCCACTCCAATTTGCATACCGCCCCAACAGATCCACAGATGATGCAATCTCTATTGCACTCCACACTGCCCTTTCCCACCTGGACAAGAGGAACACCTACGTGAGAATGCTATTCATTGACTACAGCTCAGCGTTCAACACCATAGTGCCCTCAAAGCTCATCACTAAGCTAAGGATCCTGGGACTAAACACCTCCCTCTGGAACTGGCTCCTGGACTTCCTGACGGGCCGCCCCCAGGTGGTAAGGGTAGGTAACAACACATCTGCCACGCTGATCCTCAACACGGGGGCCCCTCAGTGGTGCGTGCTCAATCCCCTCCTGTACTCCCTGTTCACCCATGACTGCATGGCCAGGCACGACTCCAACACCATCATTAAGTTTGTTGATGACACAACAGTGGTAGGCCTGATCACCGACAACGATGAGACAGCCTATAGGGAGGAGGTCAGAGATCTGGCCGTGTGGTGCCGGGATATCAACCTCTCCCTCAACGTGATCAAGACAAAGGAGATGATTGTGGACTACAGGAAAAAAAGAGGACTGAGCACGCCCCCATTCTCATCGACGGGGCTGTAGTGGAACAGGTTGAGAGCTTCAAGTTCCTTGGTGTCCACATCACCAACAAACTATCATGGTCCAAACACACCAAGACAGTCGTGAAGAGGGCACGACAACGCCTATTCCCCCTCAAGAGACTGAAAAGATTTGGTATAGGTCCTCAGATCCTCAAAAGGTTCTACAGCTGCACCATCGAGAGCATCCTGACTGGTTGCATCACAGCCTGGTATGGCAACTGCCCGGCCTCCGACCGCAAGGCACTACAGAGGGTAGTGCATACTGCCCAGTACATCACTGGGGCCAAGCTTCCTGCCATCCAGGACCTCTATACCAGGCGGTGTCAGAGGAAAGCCCTAAAAATTATCAAAGACTCCAGCCACCCTAGTCAGACTGTTCTCTCTGCTACCGCATGGCAAGCGCTACCGGAGTGCCAAGTCTAGGTCCAAAAGGCTTCTTAACAGCTTCTACCCCCAAGCCATAAGACTCCTGAACAGCTAATCATGGCTACCCGGACTATTTGCATTGACCCCCCACCCCACCCCCACCCCTTCTTTTACGCTGCTGCTACTCTGTTTATTATCTATGCATAGTCACTTTAACTCTACCCACATGTACATAAGAACACCTCGACTAGCCGGTGCCCCCGCACATTGACTCTGTACCGGTACCCCCTGTATATAGCCTCCCTACTGTTATTTCACATTGACTCTGTACCGGTACCCCCCTGTATATAGCCTCCCTACTGTTATTTCACATTGACTCTGTACCGGTACCCCCTGTATATATAGCCTCCCTACTGTTATTTTATTTTACTGCTGATCTTTAATTATTTTCTATTTTTATTTTTTAATTATAAATTTTTTACTCAACACTTTTTTTTTCTTCTTAAAACTGCATTGTTGATTAAGGGGCTTGTAAGTAAGCATTTCACTGTAAGGTCTACACCGGTTGTATTCGGCGCATGTGGCAAATAAAATTTGATTTCATTTGATTTGAGAGTGGAGGATAGGAGAGGAGAGGGAGAGAGGGAGAGAGAGAGAGAGAGAGAGAGGGGGGAGAGGGGGGAGGGAGGGGGAGAGAGGGAGAGATCGTGGATGGTAACAGCATAATCATCTAACTGTTTTGCAACTAAAACAAGATTTTCTATTGGACAAATTCAGGTAGGTTTGTTTTATGTTTTAGAATTAATGTCGTGCAATTCTACACATTCTGCCATGGGGTGTACAGAAAATCTTGCAATTTTTAAGTAAGCTTGCTGCAATTCTAGACATTTTGCCATGGGGCGGAGAGAAGATTTAGCAATTTCATAACTAATTTAATGCAATTCTACTCATTTAGCCATGGGGCAGAGAACGAAAGGAGATGTTTTACAGCTAATTTCCTGTAATTCTACACATTTTTCCATAGGGTGGAGAGAAATGTGAAATCTGAATGAGACTGACTAACAAAATCAATGGGTGCCCTCCGGCCGGTAATTCGACCATGATTACTAAGTTCAGATAGCTGGCCGGTAAACTAACTTTGCAATTAAAAAATGTTAGGTGACATGGGCTAATTGACGGTCTATCAGTGACTGACATAAGAGAAAAACTGCTGTCTATTAGTTTGTCTGTCTGTCTGTTCATCTGTCTGTCTGTTCTGTTGGTCCTGTCTGACTGTCTGTCTGTTAATCTGTCTGTTCTGTTCATCTGTCTGTCTGTTCTGTTGGTCCTGTCTGTCTGTCTGTCTGTCTGTTAATCTGTCTGTTCTGTTGGTCCTGTCTGTCTGTCTGTCTGTTAATCTGTCTGTCTGTCTGTCTGTCTGTCTGTTGGTCCTGTCCTTCTGTCTGTTAATCTGTCTGTCTGTTCTGTCTGTCTGTTGGTCCTGTCCTTCTGTCTGTCTGTTGGTTCAGTCGGTCGGTCGCCTCAACACCTCCACCATAATGAATGCCATCAATCAGTTTCCTCTCACTTCACAATTATCTGATAGAGGGATGGGGTGAAGTGGGAGGAGGGGTGGGGGAGCGGGTGAGTGGGGGCGGGGGGGAGAGAGAGAAAGAGATGACGTCTGGCAGAGATAGGGACACATGGCTCACTAAGTCTGACAGCAACTTTACCAAAAGGCACTACGGTACACATATACATAGGCCTAGTCTCAAATGGCATATACTACAAAACAAGTGCACTAGGGAATGGAATAGGGTATAAAGGAACAGGATGAATAGGGTTGAGACAGTCAGTGTTGTTCCCACCCTGCCCACTTTGAATTCTGTCCATAACAAGTACACTACATACCAGTGTTGAGCTCAATTCCATTTCAAATTCCATTTTCAATTCAGGAAGTACACTAACATTCCAATTCTCTTCCAATGCTTTTCAATTAGGACAATTTGGAACTTGAATTGGAGTTTGGTTCACTTTTTTGAGTTGACTGTAATCGAAATGGAATTGAGCACAACCCTGCTACATATGGAATTGTGTGTCATTTCAGACAGTCAATACTCAGTACCCACCCTGCCCATTGCCCTACATAGGGCTCTTGACTCCTGAATAAGTGCCCTACATAGGGCTCTTGACTCCTGAATAAGTGCCCTACATAGGGCTCCTGACTCCTGAATAAGTGTGGTCACGGCTAGAAGGGATCCAGCTTTTGTCAAATGAATGTCAGATTTGACTTTACGCAGCAGGTTAGGAGAATTAACGTAGCTTTTTGACATTTAATTTGACAAAAGCTGTATCTAGCCATGACCAACTGCCTGCCCTATGTGGGGAATATGGTGTAATTTGAGACACTCACCCTGCCCACTTCCACCAGGTTGGTGACCATGACGATAGCAGCAGTGTTCTCCTGCCACACCATCCCCCAGAAGTCAAACACCGTCTCCTGCATGGGACCTGGTGGGGAGGGGGAGGGGGGGAGGGGAGGGAGGGGGGAGGGGAGGGGGGGTTAGATAAAGATAATATTCATTCACAGGCTGCACTGCATCCGGTTTCTTGCCAGAGGAGCAGATTATCGCCCTAAACCGAAGCAGCTCTTAGGGTCTCATATTCATCATGCATGGTCACTGAACCACCTAGCTCATTCCATTACACTCTGTATCCATTGGACCATTTTCTTCATAAAACACATTGAGATGCTCAACATTAGTTGCCCTAGTGGTGGAAAGAACTTTCCATCTCCTCCTAACAAGCATAATATCTCCCTTAATAAGACGTACATCACCCATCACTCGTACTCCTTAAGGCCTGTTCATCACCCATCACTCGTACTCCTTAAGGCCTGTTCATCACCCATCACTCGTACTCCTTAAGGCCTGTTCATCACCCATCACTCGTACTCCTTAAGGCCTGTTCATCACCCATCACTCGTACTCCTTAAGGCCTGTTCATCACCCATCACTCGTACTCCTTAAGGCCTGTTCATCACCCATCACTAGTACTCCTTAAGGCCTGTTCATCACCCATCACTCGTACTCCTTAAGGCCTGTTCATCACCCATCACTCGTACTCCTTAAGGCCTGTTCATCACCCATCACTCGTACTCCTTAAGGCCTGTTCATCACCCATCACTAGTACTCCTTAAGGCCTGTTCATCACCCATCACTCGTACGCCTTAAGGCCTGTTCATCACCCATCACTCGTACTCCTTAAGGCCTGTTCATCACCCATCACTCGTACTCCTTAAGGCCTGTTCATCACCCATCACTAGTACTCCTTAAGGCCTGTTCATCACCCATCACTCGTACTCCTTAAGGCCTGTTCATCACCCATCACTCGTACTCCTTAAGACCTGTTCATATGTGTCACAACCAATCACCAGGCAGCCATCCAACCCATCCCAGATTTAAAACTTCACTGAACAATAATTGCAAATTGATAGGAATTAAATTATGAATCTAGTTAATTCAAATTAATATTGTTTTTAATCAACCGCCCAACTGGAAAGAAATTTACTTTTGACAAATTAATTAGAGGAAGCAAATCCCTGTGCATCCTCCGGCATAGTTAATATGTATTACCTGGAGGTCACACACACACACACACACCACACACACACACACACACACACACACACACACACACACACACACACACACACACACACACACACACACACACACACACACACACACACACACACACACGGAAGCGCAGCAGTGGCAGCTGGGTGATGACAGTTTTATGAGCAGTAGACCCACAGTGATTAGTCCTCTGTGTATGTGCTTGGTACAACTCTGTTAAAAGTCATCCTCCACTCCCCTGTTACCCCTCTAGACTCACCATGTTGTCAGTCTGTACTTCCATACTTCCAGGGCGGGAGACAATCTCTTCTTAATCTGCTCAAGTCTCTTTCTCTCTCCCCCTCTCCCTCCCTCTCGATGTCCCTCTCTCTCTCTCCCTCCCTCTATCTATCTCTTTAACCCCCCCTCTCTCTCTCTCTCCATCTCTTTAACCCCCACCCCCCCCACTCCACATCTCCCCAATCTGGTTTCCCTCCCACTCCCATCCCAGCGGGATCATTCCAACTCCTCAAAAGTTTCGGAGCGTTACTCCGAGTTAAGCGGGACATCTGGTGTGTAGGTTTTCTCTGATGTGTGTGTGTGTGTGTGTGTCTGTGTGCGTGCGTGTGCGTACGTTTTCTCACTAACACAATAGCACCCGGTATTATGTGGTAAATGATCCAACAGGGGGCCGATTGCCAAGCGAGAAGCGGAGAGAGACGGAGAGATGGAGCCAAGTTTGATAGATAAGGCGTCTAGTGTAGCTCGTTACTGCAGGGTGGATATAACACCTAGATATGGAGGAGGATGATGCAATATAAAGGAGACAGACTAAATGTTGGCAGACTAAAACAGGAACTCCAACATGTACCTTAAAAACTGTCTGGTAACTGTGCTACTGCAGGGTGGGTATAACATCTATCTATAACATCTATCTAGGTACAGAGCCTTGTAAAAGTATTCATCCCTCTTGGCGTTTTTCCTATTTTGTTGCATTGCAACCTGTCATTTAAATTGATTTTTTATTTGGATTTCATGTAATGGACATACACAAAATAGTCCAAATTGGTGAAGTGAAATGAAAAATATTACTTGTTTCAATTTTTTTTTTTTTTTTTTTTAATAACGGAACAGTGGTGCGTGCATATGTATTCACCCCCTTTTGCTATGAAGCCCCTAAAATAAGATCTGGTGCAACCAATTACCTTCAGAAGTCACATAATTTAGTTAGATTGCACACAGGTAGACTTTATTTAAGTGTCACATGATCTCAGTAGCTATACACCTGTTCTGAAAGGCCCCAGAGTCTGCAACACCACTAAGCAAGGGGCACCACCAAGCAAGCGGCACCATGAAGACCAAGGAGCTCTCCAAACTGGTCAGGGACAAAGTTGTGGAGAAGTACAGATCAGGATTGTGTTATAAAAACATATCAGAAACTTTGAACATCCCACGGAGCACCATTAAATCCATTATTAAAAAATGGAAAGAACATGGCACCACAACAAACCTGCCAAGAGAGGGCCGCCCACCAAAACTCACGGACCAGGCAAGGAGGGCATTAATCAGAGAGGCAACAAAGAGACCAAAGATAACCCTGAAGGAGCTGCAAAGCACCACAGCGGAGATTGGAGTATCTGTGTCATGTCTCCTCCCGTTGCTCCCCTCCGGCGCTCTGATTCGCCGGTCTACTGAGCCACCGGTCTGAGCGCACCACCTCGGCAACACCGGAATGGAAACCCAACGCACCCTAATCAACCTCCAACGCACCTGCACCTCATCATCTCATCACCACCCCTATTTAGCCCTCGACAGTTCTGTAATATGTTGTGTGTGAATAGTTATACATGCTCAAGTTTTCCGTTTTTTTGTCTTATTTCATGTTTGTTTCACCCCCAAAATTATTTTGCATCTTCAAAGTGGTAGGCATGTTGTGTAAATCAAATGATCCAACCCCCCCCACCCCCCAAAATCCATTTTAATTCCAGGTTGTAAGGCAACAAAATAGGAAAAATGCCAAGTGGGGGGTGAATACTTTCGCAAGCCACTCTACATGTAGGAGGATGTACTGTTACTGCAGGGTGGATATAACATCAACCTAGGTATGGAGGAGGAGGAGGAGGAGGAGGAGGAGGAAGAGGAGGAAGAGGAGGAGGAGGAGGAAGAGGAGGAGGAGGAGGAGGAAGAGGTGGAGGAAGAGGAGGAGGAGGAAGAGGAGGAGGAGGAGGAAGAGGAGGAGGAGGAGGAGGAGGAGGAGGGAGGAAGAGGAGGAAGAGGAGGAGGAGGAGGAGGAGGAGGAGGAAGAGGAGGAGGAGGAGGAGGAAGAGGTGGAGGAAGAGGAGGAGGAGGAGAGGAGGAGGAGGAGGAGGAAGAGGAGGAGGAGGAGGGGGAGGAGGAGGAGGAAGAGGAAGAGGAGGAGGAGGAAGAGGTGGAGGAGGAGGTGGAGGAAGAGGAGGAGGAGGAGGAGGAGGAGGAGGAGGAGGAGGAGGAGGAGGAGGAAGAGGAGGAGGAGGAGGAGGAGGGGAGGAGGAGGAAGAGGAGGAGGAGGAGGAGGAGGAGGAGGAAGAGGAGGAGGAGGAGGAAGAGGAGGAAGAGGAGGAGGAGGAGGTGGAGGAGGAGGTGGGGGAGGAGGAGGAGGAGGAGGAGGAGGAGGTAACTTTGTAAAGGAGGTTGTATTAAAGTATTAAAGTACACATCAATAAAGTACGTAAAAAGCTGAAATACTTATTTAAAGAAAAAAATAAAATCATACAACAAGAAACCACTGTCAATCACAGACCATCGTCTGTCTTACTATGGACACTTTCCATAGGCCTCTTTTCTCAAATCCTTTACTTCCTGTGCTTTAACATACATTTTACTTATGGATTTAAATCTTTATTTTACCACTGTATTGAGGCTAAGCCTATAATATTTATAATACAGACGCCATTTAGCAGACACTTTTATCCAAAGTGACGTACAGTCGTGTACATTTTACGTATGGGTGGTCCCATACCCTGGTGTTGCAAGCCTTACCAACTGGGCAACAAAGGACCACCTATCAATTGTTAGAGAAATGACAGTTCTTGTTTTCCAGATTCAGATTAAGCCTAGTCTCGGACTAAGGAAAACTCTCCATTAAATAGGCTTTTTAGTCTAGCACTAGGGTTAATCTGTGTCCAGAAAACTGGCCCTGACAGTTTGACACAAGGTGAGCGAGCAGAACAGTGAGAGGAGGTACTTCAACAGCGACTACACCACCCCCCACACACACACGCACACGCTGCCACCCCCCCACACACACACGCTGCCCCCCCCACACACACACACACACACACACACACCTTTCCTCTCCTGTGAAGTGGGAGTGCTGCAGTAATCCCCTAGCCAGTGCGCCATAAAACTCCTGATCTACACTAAAAAAATAAAATAAAATAAAAGGAAAATGTGTGCAGTCACTACTGTAAGTCGCTCTGGATAATGCCACACTTCCGAAATCACCTTGTTGTCACGTGTCTCTTGGAGGTCTGGAGAATTTTGTATTTAAAAAATGATTTGAGTGGTCCGCTGGCTCCCGGCGGCAAGATTTTTGATTGGATGTTACATTTGAAGAACCCTCCCCCCACACACCGTAGAAGGGGTGCTGTGTGTTATGTGCCTCACTGTTTCCCTTCCAGGATTGTTGCCTATGCTAGTTTCAAGTGCTAGTTTTCAAGTTATCAGGTGTGGCCGACAGTCTGGGATTTTATATTTATTGAAATTGAAAGTGGATTACGCTGGTAAAGTCAAACATTACAACCCGTTCTAAACCGCTCTGGTGACAAACACACTTATTTTCCTCGACTCCATTCGTCCACGCTGCGCTTTGCTACCACGGAAAATATTGTGAAGATTGCCCATTGTTTTGTTTTTCTAAGGACCCAAAAAAACGTAGGCAGTGGGTGAACCATTTCAAGTAAGGAAATACAGTGCATTCGGAAAGTATTCAGACCCCTTGACTTTTTCCACATTTTGTTACATTACAGCCTTATTCTAAAATTGATCAAATAAAAATGTGTCCTCATCAATCTACACACAAAACCCCATCATGACAAAGCGAAAACATTTTTAAATTTTTTTTTTATTGCAGATTTATTCAAAATAAAAAACATAAATACCTTATTTACATAAGTATTCAGACCCTTTGCTATGAGACTCGAAATTGAGCTCAGGTGCATCCTGTTTCCATTGATCATCCTTGAGATGTTTCTACAAGTTGATTGGAGTCCACCTGTGGTAAATTCAATTGATTGGACATGATTTGGAAAGGCACAAACCTGTCTATATAAGGTCCCTTAGTTGACAGTGCACGTCAGAGCAAAAACGAAGCCACGAGGTCGAAGGAATTGTCCGTAGAGCTCAGAGACAGGATTGTGTCGAGGCACAGATCTGGGGAAGGGTACCCAAAACATTTATGCAGCATTAAAGGTCCCCAAGAACACAGTGGCCTCCATCATTCCTAAATGGAAGAAGTTTGGATCCACCAAGACTCTTCCTAGAGCTGGCCGGCCGGCCAAACCGAGCAATCGGGGGAGAAGGGCCTTGTTCAGGGAGGTGACCAAGAACCCAATAGTAACTCTTACAGAGCTCCAGAGTTCCTCTGTAGAGATGGGAGAACCTTCCAGAAAGACAACCATCTCTGCAGCACTCCACCAATCAGGCCATTATGGTAGAGTGGCCAGACGGAAGCCACTCCTCAGTAAAAGGCACATGACAGCCCGCTTGGAGTTTGCCAAAAGGCAACTAAAGGACTCTCAGACCATGAGAAACAAGATTCTCTGGTCTGATGAAACCAAGATTGAACTCTTTGGCCTGAATGACAAGCGTCACGTCTGGAGGAAACCTGGCACCATCTCTACGGTGAAGCATGGTGGTGGCAGCATCATGCTGTGGGATGTTTATCAGCGGCATGGACTGGGAGACTAGTCAGGATCGAGGAAACGATGAACGGAGAGATCCTTGATGAAAACCTGCTCCAGAGCGCTCAGGACCTCAGACTAGGGTGAAGGTTCACCTTCCAACAGGACAACGACCCTAAGCACACAGCCAAGACAACACAGGAGTGGCTTAGGACAAGTCTCTGAATGTCCTTGAGTGGCCCAGCCAGAGCCTTGAACCCGATCGAACATCTCTGGAGAGACCTGAAAATAGCTGTGCAGCGACGCTCCCCATCCAACCTGACAGAGCTTGAGAGGATCTGCAGAGAAGAATGGGAGAAACTCCCCAAATACAGGTGTGCCAAGCTTGTGGTGTCATACCCAAGAAGACTTGAGGCTGTAATTGCTGCCAAAGGTGCTTCAACAAAGTACTGAGTAAAGGGTCTGAATACTTATGTAAATGTGATATTTCTCTTTTTTTGCAAAAATGTCTAAAAACCTGTTTTTGCTTTGTCATTATAGGGTATTGTGTGTAGATTGATCAGAAGAAAAAAGAAACAATTTAATCCATTTTAGAATAAGGCTGTAATGTAACAAAATGTGGAAAAAGTCAAGGGGTCTGAATACTTTCCGAATACACTGTACATGTTTTAAATGTTTTAAAAAACGATGTATTATTAGCTAGCTAGCTAGCTGGCTACATTAGGCCACTTTGTAGGCCAACCCAACTAAGCTGCTAGCTAGCTAGCTAACTTTACACACTGTTTAGCTAAGTGAATTAAATGTCATCAGCTAGCTAACTTCCTATTAGCTAGCTATCGTGATGTAATCATTGTAAATGAATAACACAGTCTCCAAATGCATCTGTAGATAACAGCCATGGAAGAGGGTGACATTGCAGCTCCAGCTGTCAGTAACGGGAGAGTGTAGGCTACTGGACAGGACAGGTAATATTGTGGGAGGACGTTATGAAAAGATTCTCCAGTTCCAGTCCCTAGATGGTTAAACTTTGAGGACAGAGAGACAATAGCGACATATTATTCAGTGCTGTCTAACTTTAATGTAATGAAGCCTGTTTCTTTGTGATGTTTTCTGTCCTCAGATATGGAAAGCTGTGAAAGCCTGTTAGTTGATGAAGAGAGCGCTCCCAATGAATGTCCCAAGAGACTAAGGGTGTATCCTATATCCCATGGGGTTATATGTGTAGTCCTGCTTATGTTAGGGTTACGTTGTATACAAATGTTGTATATAAAAACACAGTTAAACGTCACCCAATGTATAAACCTATTACAATTGGAGCAGGCCAACCCTGCTGGAGGTCTGCTGGGTGTGCAGGGTTCTGTTCCAGCCCAGCAATAACACACCTGATTCAACTTATCAAATCTAATGAGTTGATAATCAAGTGTGTGATTGCTGGGCTGGAATAGAAGTCTGCTCACCCAGTAAATCAGGGATCAGTGGAGCAACATTGTGTTTTTTTTGTTACCCTGAAATGATGCTTTAGTAATAATAGCCTAGTTTTTACTACTCAATGATATATTGTTATTTAGACTAAGACGTCTCATCTTTACATACCAGTTAGCATATTTGTACATTTTGATGTGATGAAGTGTTAATTCTTTGAAGTGAAGTGTTTAAACTTGTTTTAATTGTTAAACTATTATTCAAAATGAACTGGTGTCAATGTTGATTAATCACATTTCACAATCAATAAAGAGAGGAAGGGTTTATGTCTCTAATGTGTCTGTGTTTCTGAGTTTTTATTCTCAAATGAACATTTCCTGGTTGTCTAGTTGTAAGATCTCCAATCTGTTTTATTTAATTGTCACCCTCTCTCAGCATATCAGCCATGTGAATCCATTGTGCAGCTTATCATATGGCATGCATCGCCAAGGCAACCAGAGGCCTACACTATCATGTCATTTCTGGTCTTATGGGCATCTGTCAACTGAAGCAGAGAATAGATACACTCACACATTGTTTACATGTTGAGCTATAGGTTCTCAATTTAAAATGATGTCAGTAGACAAACCGTATACCAGATTTTGTACATGCCTTTTAGGTGCTGACATATACAATTATTTAGTGCAAATCCAACCCTTCTAATGTAGGTACAGTGTGCAAATAAGGAGATTACATTTAAGCTACAGGAGATGAGCATTACAGGTAACATATTACGAGGTTCATTTTCTTTCATTAATTTTAGCAATATTGCTTGCAAAATGATTGCAGTTGTTCCCATAGATACACAGTACATGGTTGCTCCATGTGTCACTGACCCTGGATAAACTAGCGACTGTGCTAACACTGCTAGCCTTTTAGATCACTGACCCTGGATAAACTAGCGACTGTGCTAACACTGCTAGCCTTTTAGATCACTGACCCTGGATAAACTAGCGACTGTGCTAACACTGCTAGCCTTTTAGATCACTGACCCTGGATAAACTAGTGACTGTGCTAACACTGCTAGCCTTTTAGATCACTGACCCTGGATAAACTAGCGACTGTGCTAACACTGCCAGCCTTTTAGATCACTGACCCTGGATAAACTAGCGACTGTGCTAACACTGCCAGCCTTTTAGATCACTGACCCTGGATAAACTAGCGACTGTGCTAACACTGCCAGCCTTTTAGATCACTGACCCTGGATAAACTAGCGACTGTGCTAACACTGCTAGCCTTTTAGATCAATAACATGCTGTTCTTATTAAAATTTTGTTGGCTTTAGAGCAATTGAACTAGCTAGTAACTAGCTAGTTCGTTATACCTAGGTAGCTTACAAGGTTAGCTGACTTTTCTCAAAACTAACCTCATTGTGGCTAGATGCTTCTTGTCCCTCGTGCTAGCCTTTACAGCCAATTATCACTTCAGAAACGTCCAAATTTAAAATATTGATCTGGTCAGCTTTATAGACCATTTCCCCCCTCTTACTGCAGCTTTAGCTCATCTCAAAAGAATCGATAAATGCTGTGAAAACCATCATGTTGCAAATGTTCTAAAATGTTTTGTTCAAATCTGAGTCCTCACGCACTGTTGCTCCTACGGCACTAATCTGGTGAGCACCTTTGGAGCTCCGCCCAAGCAAGGCATTTGATTGGTTTGATGTGTCTAGGCGGCAGGTAGCTTAGTGGTTAAGAGCGATGTGCCAGTAACCGAAAGGTCGCTGGTTCTAATCCCAGAGCCGACTAGGTGAAAAATCTGTCGATGTGCCCTTGAGCAAGGCACTTAACCCTAATTGCTCCTGTAAGTCGCTCTGGATAAGAGCGTCTGCTAAATGACTAAAATGTAAAAAAAAATGTGACGCCGTTTGACCCCTCTTTAGCTGATTTCTGCCATGGAGCTTCACCCAGGCTTCCTGTTTTAGGGAAGTCAGGGTCGCGACGAGGCTAAGTTAGGGTTGAAGTGACTAGTCATCAGGATGTGATGATAAACAGTAGCAGCAGCGTATGTGATGAGTCATAAGAGATTAGCGCAAAAAAATGTCAATTTCGGATAGTTAAATAGTTAACCAATAGCTACCCGGACTAACTATTTAGCAGTCTTATGGCTTGGGGGTAGAAGCTGTTCAGGGTCCTGTTGGTTCCAGACTTCGGTATTTGTGTGAGTCTGCGCGTGCACGTGTGTGTGTGTGTGTGTGTGTGTGTGTGTGTGTGTAGTGACGCTAGGCAGTCAGAGTGAAGCCAGGTGGATCTAGGACAGGATCTATTAAATCAAGTGTTTCCACCTCCATGGATATCTCCTGGATCACTGGTCTAGTGTTTCCACCTCCATGGATATCTCCTGGATCACTAGTCTAGTGTTTCCACCTCCATGGATATCTCCTGGATCTCTGGTCTAGTGTTTCCACCTCCATGGATATCTCCTGGATCACTGGTCTAGTGTTTCCACCTCCATGGATATCTCCTGGATCACTGGTCTAGTGTTTCCACCTCCATGGATATCTCCTGGATCACTAGTCTAGTGTTTCCACCTCCATGGATATCTCCTGGATCACTAGTCTAGTGTTTCCACCTCCATGGATATCTCCTGGATCACTAGTCTAGTGTGTCCACTGATACTGATGAGACTCTGATAGTAATGAGAACTGATGAGACTCTGATAGTAATGAGACTCTGATAGTAATGAGACTCTGATAGTAATGAGACTCTGATAGTAATGAGACTCTGATAGTAATGAGACTCTGATAGTGATGAGACTCTGATAGTAATGAGACTCTGATACTGATGAGACTCTGATAGTAATGAGACTCTGATAGTAATGAGACTCTGATAGTAATGAGACTCTGATAGTAATGAGACTCTGATAGTAATGAGACTCTGATAGTGATGAGACTCTGATAGTAATGAGACTCTGATAGTAATGAGACTCTGATAGTGATGAGACTCTGATAGTAATGAGACTCTGATAGTAATGAGACTCTGATAGTAATGAGACAGTAATGAGACTCTGATAGTAATGAGACTCTGATAGTAATGAGACAGTAATGAGACTCTGATAGTAATGAGACTCTGATAGTAATGTGACTCTGATAGTGATGAGACTCTGATAGTGATGAGACTCTGATAGTGATGAGACAGTAATGAGACTCTGATAGTAATGAGACTCTGATAGTAATGAGACTGATAGTAATGAGACTCTGGTAGTAATGAGACTCTGATAGTAATGAGACTCTGATAGTAATGAGACTTTGATAGTAATGAGACTCTGATAGTAATGATACTCTGATACTGATGAGACTCTGATAGTAATGAGACTCTGATAGTAATGAGACTCTGATAGTAATGAGACTCTGATAGTGATGAGACTCTGATAGTAATGCGACTCTGATAGTGATGAGACTGATCAATGTTCACCTGACATCACCTTCACACACACACACACACACACTCGTAAACACACTCATCTAGAACACAGGCATCTAATGGATGCCACTGCTGTTTACTACATCTAAAGGACAGCGTTGCCTCACATGCCGTCTCGGCTGAAAATACATATTGATATCTATAATATATCAGAAGTCATGCTCTTACGTGCTTATATAAAGTTATACATCATTATAACTGTTGGTTTACTGTAGGTTACCCACTATGCTGAGGAAAAAGTCATATTTAAAATATATATCTACAGCTTGCCATTTTATCTCATCTAGTACTGGGTTTCCTCATCATTTCTGTTTCAGCCCCCTGAGCCAGTCTGGCTTTTGTGCAAGTGTCACTCGCTCATAAAAGCACAATCTAAAAACGTTCCTTGTTTCCATCTAGCAGAGTGAAGCCCAGGTGTACTTCTCAGGTGCAACCGTGTGCCGTTTCACTGAGTAGAGGAGACAGTCTCTGTCTTGGGCTGCTATTCCCTCCCTCCCTCCCTCTCTGTCTTTTCAATTCTCTCCCACCTTCTCCCCCTCTCTCTCTTCCCTGTCTCTCTCTGTCCCACTCTCCTCTCTCTCCCCCTATGTTCCTCCTGTCAGTGGGGGAGTATGATGATGAATTATAAAGGACCTGCTCTACCAGATGTCTTCACACTGATTCACACTTCCTCTTCTATCCAGGCGAGGGGATAAGTCTCTTCTAGCCAGGGGAGGGGAGGGGAGAAGTCACTTCTAGCCAGGCAAGGGGAGGGGAGAAGTCTCTTCTAGCCAGGCGAGGGGAGAAGTCTCTTCTAGCTAGGGGAGGGGAGAAGTCTCTTCTAGCCAGGCGAGGGGATGGGAGAAGTCTCTTCTAGCCAGGCGAGGGGAGGGGAGAAGTCTCTTCTAGCTAGGGGAGGGGAGAAGTCTCTTCTATCCAGGCGAGGGGAGGGGAGAAGTCTCTTCTAGCCAGGCGAGGGGAGGGGAGAAGTCACTTCTAGCCAGGTGAGGGGAGGGGAGAAGTCTCTTCTAGCCAGGCGAGGGGAGAAGTCTCTTCTAGTCAGGCGAGGGGAGGGGAGAAGTCTCTTCTAGCCAGGCGAGGGGAGGGGAGAAGTCTATTCTAGCCAGGGGAGGGGAGAAGTCTCTTCTAGCCAGGCGAGGGGAGAAGTCTCTTCTAGCCAGGGGAGGGGGAGGGAGGGAGAAGTCACTTCTAGTCAGGGGAGGGGAGAAGTCTCTTCTAGTCAGAGGAGGGGAGAAGTCTCTTCTAGCCAGGGGAGGGGAGAAGTCTCTTCTAGCCAGGGGAGGGGAGGGGAGGGGAGAAGTCACTTCTAGCCAGGCGAGGGGAGAAGTCTCTTCTAGCCAGGGGAGGGGAGAAGTCTCTTCTAGTCAGGGGAGGGGAAGGGAGGGTAGAAGTCTCTTCTAGTCAGGGGAGGGGAGAAGTCTCTTCTAGCCAGGGGAGGGGAAGGGAGGGTAGAAGTATATTCTAGTCGGGGGAGGGGAGAAGTCTCTTCTAGTCAGGGGCGGGGAGAAGTCTCTTCTAGCCAGGGGAGGGGAAGGGAGGGGAGAAGTCTCTTCTAGTCAGGGGAGGGGAGAAGTCTCTTCTAGCCAGGGGAGGGGAGGGGAGGGGAGAAGTCTCTTCTAGTCAGGGGAGGGGAGGGGAGGGGAGAAGTCACTTCTAGTCAGGGGAGGGGAGAAGTCTCTTCTAGTCAGGGGAGGGGAGGGGAGGGTAGAAGTCTATTCTAGTCAGGGGAGGGGAGGGGAGGGGAGGGGAGAAGTCTCTTCTAGTCAGGGGAGGGGAGAAGTCTCTTCTAGCCAGGGGAGGGGAAGGGAGGGTAGAAGTCTCTTCTAGTCAGGGGAGGGGAGGGGAGGGTAGAAGTCTCTTCTAGCCAGGGGAGGGGAAGGGAGGGTAGAAGTCTCTTCTAGTCAGGGGAGGGGAGAAGTCTCTTCTAGCCAGGGGAGGGGAAGGGAGGGTAGAAGTCTCTTCTAGTCAGGGGAGGGGAGAAGTCTCTTCTAGTCAGGGGAGGGGAGAAGTCTCTTCTAGCCAGGGGAGGGGAGAAGTCTCTTCTAGCCAGGGGAGGGGAGAAGTCTCTTCTAGTCAGGGGAGGGGAGGGGAGGGGAGAAGTCTCTTCTAGCCAGGGGAGGGGAAGGGAGGGTAGAAGTCTCTTCTAGCCAGGGGAGGGGAAGGGAGGGTAGAAGTCTCTTCTAGTCAGGGGAGGGGAGGGGAGGGGAGAAGCCACTTCTGCTGGGAAGTCACTGCTATTTATCAATACGCTTCCTGCGTTGTATTGATAAAATGGAGGACTCATTGCGCTATCAACGCTGCAGGAGTTGTACATATTTCGCCCTGTTCCAGGATGAAGTCGAACACCCTGAATCTCAGTGCGATAATTGCCTGCTCGCGGAGGGCTACAGAGAAGTCGCTACGCTGGGTATACTAAGAGAGCTACAGAGAAGTCGCTACGCTGGGTATACTAAGAGGGCTACAGAGAAGTCGCTACGCTGGGTATACTAAGAGGGCTACAGAGAAGTCGCTACGCTGGGTATACTAAGAGGGCTACAGAGAAGTCGCTACGCTGGGTATACTAAGAGGGCTACAGAGAAGTCGCTACGCTGGGTATACTAAGAGGGCTACAGAGAAGTCGCTACGCTGGGCATACTAAGAGGGCTACAGAGAAGCCGCCACGCTGGGTATACTAAGAGGGCTACAGAGAAGTCGCTACGCTGGGCATACTAAGAGGGCTACAGAGAAGTCGCTACGCTGGGCATACTAAGAGGGCTACAGAGAAGTCGCTACACTGGGCATACTAAGAGGGCTACAGAGAAGTCGCTACGCTGGGTATACTAAGAGGGCTACAGAGAAGTCGCTACGCTGGGCATACTAAGAGGGCTACAGAGAAGTCGCTACGCTGGGTATACTAAGAGGGCTACAGAGAAGTCGCTACGCTGGGCATACTAAGAGGGCTACAGAGAAGTCGCTACGCTGGGCATACTAAGAGGGCTACAGAGAAGTCGCTACGCTGGGCATACTAAGAGGGCTACAGAGAAGTCGCTACGCTGGGCATACTAATAGGGCTACAGAGAAGTCGCTACGCTGGGTATACTAAGAGGGCTACAGAGAAGTCGCTACGCTGGGTATACTAAGAGGGCTACAGAGAAGTCGCTACACTGGGTATACTAAGAGGGCTACAGAGAAGTCGCTACGCTGGGCATACTAAGAGGGCTACAGAGAAGTCGCTACGCTGGGCATACTAAGAGGGCTACAGAGAAGTCGCTACGCTGGGCATACTAAGAGGGCTACAGAGAAGTCGCTACGCTGGGTATACTAAGAGGGCTACAGAGAAGTCGCTACGCTGGGCATACTAAGAGGGCTACAGAGAAGTCGCTACGCTGGGCATACTAAGAGGGCTACAGAGAAGTCGCTACGCTGGGCATACTAAGAGGGCTACAGAGAAGTCGCTACGCTGGGCATACTAAGAGGGCTACAGAGAAGTCGCTACGCTGGGTATAATAAGAGGGCTACAGAGAAGTCGCTACGCTGGGCATACTAATAGGGCTACAGAGAAGTTGCTACGCTGGGCATACTAAGAGGGCTACAGAGAAGTCGCTACGCTGGGCATACTAAGAGGGCTACAGAGAAGTCGCTACGCTGGGTATACTAAGAGGTCTACAGAGAAGTCGCTACGCTGGGCATACTAAGAGGGCTACAGAGAAGTCGCTACGCTGGGTATACTAAGAGGGCTACAGAGAAGTCGCTACGCTGGGCATACTAATAGGGCTACAGAGAAGTCGCTACGCTGGGCATACTAAGAGGGCTACAGAGAAGTCGCTACGCTGGGCATACTAAGAGGGCTACAGAGAAGTCGCTACGCTGGGTATACTAAGAGGGCTACAGAGAAGTCGCTACGCTGGGTATACTAAGAGGGCTACAGAGAAGTCGCTACGCTGGGTATACTAAGAGGGCTACAGAGAAGTCGCTACGCTGGGTATACTAAGAGGGCTACAGAGAAGTCGCTACGCTGGGCATACTAAGAGGGCTACAGAGAAGTCGCTACGCTGGGTATACTAGGAGGGCTACAGAGAAGTCGCTACGCTGGGCATACTAATAGCTGATAACAGGCTGCTGGGAAAGACAAGACCTGTCCTCATTTTCTAAAGCTAAGAGACAATTTCTTACAGCTTTTGGAGAATGCTCAGAAATTAGCAGAATATATAATTGTCTCGGGCCCAATTCCATCTCCTTGCCGTTGTGGGACTGAGTGTTTTAGCCGTCTTTGGTCTCTTCCCCAGTGGTTAAATGCGTCTGACCAAGGACTTGGGCGTGTCCCTTCGTCGACAGTTTTGACTCCTCCTGGAATAGGCCTGGCTACTTTGTGGAAGACAGAATTCACCTGGGTGAAAATGACTCCCGGCTGTTGTCATCAAAACATTGGAAAGGTTCTTGGTCAACTACATTGATGTGAGGACAATATTAGCATTACATGTAAGTCAGTTTTTACCATCTCCTCTTTGGTCACTGTGAGAGTTCCACATGTTGTATCTGAAAGTGGTGACATGCCTAATGGTGCTAACCAGAGATGTACAGTTGAAGTCGGAAGTTTACATACACCTTAGCCAAATACATTTAAACTCAGTTTTTCACAATTCCTGACATTTAATTATAGTAACAATTCCCTGTTTTAGGTCAGTTAGGATCACCACTTTATTTTAAGAATGTGAAATGTCAGAATAATAGTAGAGAGAATAATTTATTTCAGCTTTTATTTCTTTCATCACATTCCCAGTGGGTCAGAAGTTTACATACACTCAATCAGTATTTGGTAGCATTGCCTTTAAATTGTTTAACTTGGGTCAAACGTTTCGGGTAGCCTTCCACAAGCTTCCCACAATAAATTGGGTGAATTTTGGCCCATTCCACCTGACAGAGCTGGTGTAACTGAGTCAGGTTTGTAGGCCTCCTTGCTCGCACACGCTTTTTCAGTTCTGCCCACACATTCTCTATAGGATTGAGGTCAGGGCTTTGTGATGGCCACTCCAATACCTTGACTTTGTTGTCCTTAAGCCATTTTGCCACAACTTTGGAAGTATGCTTGGGGTCATTGTCCATTTGGAAGACCCATTTGCGACCAAGCTTTAACTTCCTGACTGATGTCTTGAGATGTTGCTTCAATACATTCACATAATTTTCCTTCCTCATGATGCCATCTATTTTGTGAAGTGCACCAGTCCCTCCTGCAGCAAAGCACCCCCACAGCATGATGCTGCCACCCCCGTGCTTCACGGTTGGGATGGTGTTCTTCGGCTTGCAAGTCCCCCCTTTTCCTCCAAACATAACGATGGTCATTATGGCAAAACAGTTCTATTTTTGTTTCATCAGACCAGAGGACATTTCTCCAAAAAGTACGATCTTTGTCCACATGTGCAGTTGCAAACCGTAGTCTGGCTTTTTTATGGCAGTTTTGGAGCAGTGGCTTCTTCCTTGTTGAGCGGCCTTTCAGGTTATGTCAATATAGGACTAGTTTTACTGTGGATATAGATACTTTTGTACCTGTTTCCTCCAGCATCTTCACAAGGTCCTTTGCTGTTGTTCTGGGATTGATTTGCACTTTTCGCACCAAAGTATGTTAATCTCTAGGAGACAGAACGCGTCTCCTTCCTGAGCGGTGTGATGGCTGCGTGGTCCCATGGTGTTTATACTTGTGTACTATCGTTTGTACAGATGAACGTGGTACCTTCAGGCGTTTGGAAATTGCTCCCAAGGATGAACCAGACTTTTGGAGGTCTACAATTTGTTTTCTGAGGTCTTGGGTGATTTGTTTTTATTTTCCCATGATGTCAAGCAAAGAGGCACTGAGTTTGAAGGTAGGCCTTGAAATACACCCACAGGTACACCTCCAATTGACTCAAATGATGTCAATTAGCCTATCAGAAGCTTCTAAAGCCATGACATCATTTTCTGGAATTTTCCAAGCTGTTTAAAGGCACAGTCAATTTAGTGTATGTAAACTTCTGACCCACTGGAATTGTGATACAGTTAATTATAAGTGAAATAATCTGTCTGTAAACAATTGTTGGAAAAATTACTTGTGTCATGCACAAAGTAGATGTCCTAACCGACTTGCCAAAACTATAGTTTGTTAACAAGACATTTGTGAAGTGGTTGAAAAACGAGTTTTAATGACTCCAACCTAAGTGTATGTAAACTTCCGACTTCAACTGTATCTGAAAGTGGTGACATGCCTAATGGTGTAATTGCTATTTCTACATTGTTTTCTTTTCCTAATAGGTATAAACCAATCTGGGTCTCCTGTTGTTCTGAAATCTCAAAGTAATCTGACTTGTATTGAAACTCTGTGTGATTTTAAATGCAGAAAAGGTTTACAATTTTTTAATCTTAACATTCGTACTTTATTACCTAAAATGGATCATGTCAAGATCTGGGCTTCTCAGGCAGACCCTGATATTTGTATTTTATCTGAAACCCGGTTAACTGATAAAACCCTGGACTCTGAGGTTGCTATGGTTACAATGTGTTTAGGGCTGATAGGAAAGACTAAGGTGGTGGTGTTGCTATTTACACAAAGACTCTTCTGTCTGTGTCTCTGTTAAAGGCTACCTCCAGTCCTCAACTATTTGAATTGTTGGCTTTAAGTCTTCAGTTGGGTTAAAAAAAAAAAAAAAACAGTTATAGGAATCTATCGTCCGCCAAGAAGTGTGTACTAAACGAACTCACTGATTTAATTGCCATTTTTACTACCCCAGAGGTGTTGATCGCTGGAGATTTTAATCTTGCATGGGGAACGCAGGATGCTGACTGTTTAAAGGATTTTTGTGCTAATCTAAATTTGACCCAGCTGATTACAAAGCCTACTCGTCCAAGCTTAAAGGACCCTACAAAATCAACTTTGATTGACCTTATATTTACAAATACTCCAGAGAAATATGCTGGGAGTGGGGTATTTGCTTTGGATAATAGTGACCACTCTCCCATTGTATGTGTCAGGGATATACGAATGCCTAGATTGTCACGCCCTGGCTCTGGGACTCTTATATGTTGAGCCAGGGTGTGTAGATTCTATGTGTTTGTGTTTCTATGTTAGGATCTAGTTCATGTGTATCTATGTTGGCCGGGGTGGTTCTCAATCAGAGGCAACGAGAATCAGCTGTTGCTTGTTGTCTCTGATTGGGAACCATATTTAGGCAGCCTGTTTGGCACAGTGTATTGTGGGATCTTGTTCCGTGTATGGTTTTGTGTTTGTTACCAAGGACTTCATGTATCGTTTTGTTGGTTTTGTTCGTGTGGTGAATATAATAAAGTATGTTCGCATTCCACGCTGCGCATTGGTCTACTCCTTTCGACGATCGTGACATAGATCCACACCTTGTTTTATCAACAAGAGGAATTTTAATCATTTCAGGCCTTTTTTTGTGACTTTTATTTTGGTGACTTTGATTGTATTGCATCTATTGACCCAGAGTTGGCTCTGAACCACTCCTCAAATGTTTTCAATTGTATTGTAGATAAACATGCTCCCTTTAAAAAAAACAATCCAGAGCTATCTGAAGTCATACTCCAACAGAGATGCTGCCTGGGCCAAAGCAGGTTAGTTAGTAGAACAGAGATGCTGCCCGGGCCAAAGCAGGTTAGTTAGTAGAACAGAGATGCTGCCTGGGCCAAACCAGGTTAGTTAGTAGAACAGAGATGTTGCCTGGGCCAAAGCTAGACTCACAGACTCGGGGCCCAGACTGGCAGTCTCTCAGGCGATTTGAGAAATCTGTGTATAAAACTAGTTAAAAAAAGCAAAATCAGATGATTATGTTAATACACTATCTGAATGTACAGGGAACCTTTTGGAAAGCTGTTAAGTCACTGAAGGGTTGCGTCTCCTCTTCTCTCCCCCAATAAATTAATTTAGATTCTGTCCCTATTACTGACAGAATGGATATCATTACTGCATTTAATCACCATTTTATCTCCGCAGGCTATATATATATATATACTCCTGAGCAGCATTTTCAGTATCGTTCAATAGATTTTCACCATCAACATACAAACAACTATTTTCAAGAGCTGGAAATATATATATATATATTTGAATGTATTTCAAAGCCAGCTCTTGAAAATAGTTGTTTGTATGTTGATGGTGAAAATCTATTGAACGATACTGAAAATGCTGCTCAGGAGTTTTCTTTTCGGAAATTCACAGATAAAGAAGTCCTGGATGCTTTGTTTCCATTAGACACACACAAAAAAAAAACGCACAGGGGATCATCTGGAGCCTGGTCTGCTTTAAGTGTGCAGCTCCCCTTTATTGCTGGCTCAGTAGCCCACATTTGTTTTATTTAACGTTGTTACCAGGAAGTATTCCAAAAGCATGGAAATCTGCATATGTGCTGCCACTCCATAAGGGGCAGGGAAACGAATGATCTGGATAACTATCGCCCCATTTCAAGAGTGCCGCCCATGAGTGGCGCAGTGGTCTAAGGCACTGCATCGCAGTGCTAACTGTGCCACTAGAGATCCTGGTTCGAATCCAGGAGACTCATGGGCGGCGCACAATTGGCCCAGCGTCGTCCAGGGTAGGGGAGGGAATGGCCGGCAGGGATGTAGCTCAGTTGGTAGAGCATGGCGTTTGCAACGCCAGGGTTGTGGGTTCAATTCCAACGGGGGGCCAGTATAAAAAAAATATGTATTCACTAACTGTAAGTCGCTCTGGATAAGAGCGTCTGCTAAATGACTAAAATGTAAATGTAAGACGACCTTGTTTAGCTAAGATTCTTGAATCCTTGGTTAATGTACAACTTTTTTTTTTTTTTATCTGATAGTTTTATTTTTAATATAAACCAATCAGGGTTTAGGCCTGGGCATAGTGCTACCACGGCAACCACGCTAGTTATTAATGATCTTGTCGATGCCTTGGATGCTAAAAAGAGCTGTGCTGCCTTGTTTATTGACCTGTCAAAGGCGTTCGACACTGTTGATCTGTTTTGCTGAAGACGTTATCTAGAGTAGGCCTGGGATACACAGCCTGTTTATGGTTTCAGAATTATCTTAGCGACACAACTCAGGCCAGCTTGAGTTGACAGACGGGGTTCAATCTGAATTTCTTGAGATTCAAAAAGGTGTTCCTCAGGGTTCTATTTTGGGTCCATTATTGTTCACTTGTATATTAATGACATAGGAAACACTGTTAATACTTGTAACATGAATCTCTATGCAGATGACACAGTTTTAATTTTTGTATTCAGTGCAGCAGGTCATTCGTGAACTTCAGCATGACTTTGATTCAATTCAGAGATCACTTCCTAAATTAGTGTTAAATACAAGTACAACTAAGCTCATGCTGTTCTCCAGGTCACGAAATGTTGACCCCGAGGACCTGCATGAAGTACAGATTAGGTCTGGGTTATAAAATAATTTCTGAAACTTTGAACATCCCACGGAGCGCCATTAAATCCATTATTAAAACATTGAAAGAATATGGCACCACAACAAACCTGCCAAGAGAGGGCCGCCCACCAAAACTCACGGACCAGGCAAGGAGGGCATTAATCAGAGAGGCAACAAAGAGACCAAAGATAACCCCGAAGGAGCTGCAAAGCTCCACAGCGGAGATTGGAGTATCTGTCCATAGGACCAATTTAAGCCATACACTCCACAGAGCTGGGCTTTACGGAAGAGTGGCCAGAAAAAAGCCATTGCTTAAAGAAAAAAAGAAACAAACACGTTTGGTGTTTGCCAAAAGCCATGTGGGAGACTCCCCAAACATTTGGAAGAAGGTACTCTGGTCAGATGAGACTAAAATAGAGCTTTTTGGCCATCAAGGAAAACGCTATGTCTGGCGCAAACCCAATACCTCTCATCACCCCGAGAACACCATCCCCACAGTGAAGCATGGTGGTGGCAGCATCATGCTGTGGGGATGTTTTTCAGTGGCAGGGACTAGGAAACTGGTCAGAAATGAAGGAATGATGGATGGCGCTAAATACAGAGAAATTCTTGTTTCAGTCTTCCAGAGATTTGAGACTGGGACGGAGGTTCACCTTCCAGCAGGACAATGACCCTAAGCATACTGCTAAAGCAACACTTGAGTGGTTTAAGGGGAAACATTTAAATGTCTTGGAATGGCCTAGTCAAAGCCCAGATGTCAATCCAATTGATAATCTGTGGTATGACTTAAAGATTGCTGTACAGCAGCGGAACCCATCCAACTTGAAGGAGCTGGAGCAGTTTTGCCTTGAAGAATGGGCAAAAATCCCAGTGGCTAGATGTGCCAAGCTTATAGAGACATACCCCAAGAGACTTGCAGCTGTAATTGCTGCAAAAGGTGGCTCTACAAAGTATTGACTTTTGGGGGGGGGTGAATAGTTATGCAGGCTCAAGTTTTCTGTTTTTTTTTGTCTTATTTCTTGTTTGTTTCACAATAAAAAATAGTTTGCATCTTCAAAGTGGTAGGCATGTTGTGTAAATCAAATGATACAAACCCCCCCCAAAAATCAATTTTAATTCCAGGTTGTAAGGCAACAAAATAGGAAAAATGCCAAGGAGGGGGTGAATACTTTCGCAAGCCACTGTAGTCTTAATATTAACTCCTTCAGAATTAAGCATTTCTTGCAGATACACCAAATATAGGCTAAATAAAACAATAGTGGAGAAATATGATTTATTTCTTTCAACTTCTTGAGAGAATGTGAATGTGCAGTTAGATACCGTCTGTAGACCTGCTATCTTTACCAGCATAATAAAAGCTGATAGTATTTCAACCACATAAAATATTCATCCAAGCCCAACTGAAATCTTATCAGAAACATGTTGGGTCATTTTACTATCTATTTCCTTATTACCGGTCACACTGATTTAATTTGGACATTCTGCACAGAAAATCGTTAAAACATTTATTTTTAGTTATTGCATTTTCTCCCCGGTCCCTAAACCTCTTTGCCCTGCCAAAGCAGCAGAGATGACACAGAAATCTTTACCGATGTCAACTAGATTGAAGCATTAATTCTATGGATTTATGACATTATTCTGGAGAGTAAAGGTTTACTTAGTCTTCTGGGGCAACATATAATGACAGAAGAGAAGCTGCATGTATCTAATTATAGACAAGTTGACTAACAAATAGCCTACCCACATGTCGGAAATTACAAGCAGAAACATATCTAAATCAGGCAACAAAAAAATATCCTGCATCCTCTGTCAAGAAATCGTTCCACCGTCTCTGACTGTACTGTACAGCGCATAGTTAGCGGGTCGGGTGCAGGCCTCAGATGTGTACTTTATCACAGGTGATTGCAGATGTGTTATTATTAGCAATTGTGGGCGGGAGCGGGTGAACAAACAGCTGAACCGTGCAACATTAGCACACGACAGTGTGTGTGTGTGTGTGTGTGTGTGTGTGTGTGTGTGTGTGTGTGTGTGTGTGTCAGTGCAGCCAGTGCTAGCAGGTCTGAGAATGTAAACAGAGCAAATATAAAGAGGCTGAGATGTGTGAGAGATGTCTGAGCACACCTGCATAACCTCACCGATAGCCTTAACAAATCATCCACTCATTCACACACACACACGCGTACACACACACAGTTCATAATTTCCATTCCTACCTTGGGTAGCGATGTAATGGTTCGGCCTGTGGTAGCCCTGAAAACAAAGAAGAATATTAAAATCCACAGCCATAGAACACAAAGAGGTATTCATAATCATTCATTCAGAAGTGTAACATATTTGTCAGGAGACTGTTTGAGAATAGGGTTGTTGTCAGTCAGTCAATATAAAGAAATCAACCCTAATGCAGAGACTAATGCACGCACACACACACTTAAGCACGAACACACACACACACACACCACCAAACACCCACATCTCCCATCAACCCTCCAAAGTGTTGATAATCCCCAGATCCAGCAAGCTACACTGATCTCCACAATAGAGTTTCTAGTCCCAGAGATTACGTTAATCTAACATAATCCCTCAAATTTTATTTGTCCCATTCCTCGTCTTCCCTCAGGAGAGACAACAGGAAACAAAACATTAGATTGAAAGACTTATCTTTCTCTCACTCATCCTCCCTTCCCTCTCCTCACCATCTCATTCATCCTCAGCTGGGCCTAGTTCTGATTCTCTTCTCCCTCTCTCTTCTCCCTCTCCCTCTCTCTCTCTCTCTTCTTCCTCTCTCTTCTCTTATCCCTCTCCCCTCTCTCTCTTCTTCCTCTCTCTTCTCTTCTCCCTCTCCCCTCTCTCTTATCCCTCTCCCATCTCACTCTCTCTTCTCCCTCTACTCTCTCTCTTCTCTCTCTCTTCTCCCTCTCTCTTCTCCCTCTCCCCTCTCTCTTCTCTCTTTCTCTTCTCCCTCTCTCTTCTCCCTCTCCCATCTCTCTTCTCCCTCTCCTCTCTCCCTCTTACCTCTCTCTTCTCCGTCTATTTTCTCTTCTCCCGCTTCCCCCTCTTTCTTCTCCCTCTCCTCTCTCTCTTCTCCATCTCTCTTCTCCTTCTCCCCTCTCTCTTCTCTCTCTCTCTTCTCCCTCTCTCCCCTCTCTCTTCTCCCTCTCTCCCCTCTCTCTTCTCCCTCTCTCTTCTCCCTCTCCACTCTCTCTTCTCCCTCTCTCTTCTCCCTCTCCCCTCTCTCTTCTCCCTCTCTCTTCTCCCTCTCCCCTCTCTCTTCTCCCTCTCCTCTCTCTCTTTTCACTCTCTCTTCTCCCGCTTCCCCCTCTTTCTTCTCCCTCTCCTATCTCTTTTCTCCATATCTCTTCTCCTTCTCCCCCTCTCTCTTCTCCCTCTCTCTTCTCTCTCTTCTCCCTCTCCCCTCTCTCTTCTCACTCTCTCTTCTCTCTCACCTTCCTCTACTCTCTCTCTTCTCCCTTTCCCCTCCCTCTACTGTCTCTCTTCTCCCTCTCTCTCCCCTCTCTCTTCTATCTCTCCCCTCTCTCTTCTCCCTCTCCCCTCTCTCTTCTCACTCTCTCTTCTCCCTCTCCCCTCTCTCTTCTCCCTCTCCCCTCTCTCTTCTCACTCTCTCTTCTCTATCTCCCCTCTCTCTTCTCCCTCTCCCATCTCTCTTCTCCCTCTCCCCTCTCTCTTCTCTCTCTTCTCCCTCTCTCTTCTTCCTCTCCTATCTCTCTTCTCCTCTCTCTCTTCTCCCTCTCCCCTCTCTCTTCTCCCTCTCTCTTCTCCCTCTCTCTTCTCCCTCTCCCTTCTCCCTCTCTCTTCTCCCTCTCCCCTCTCTCTTCTCCCTCTCCCCCTCTCTCTCCCTCTCCCCTCTCTCTTCTCCCTCTCCCCCTCTCTCTCTTCTCCATCTCTCTTCTCCCTCTCCCCTCTCTCTTCTCCCTCTCTATCTTCTCCCTCTCCCTTCTCCCTCTCCCCTCTCTCTTCACCCTCTCCCCTCTCTCATCTCTCTTCTCCCTCCCTTCTCCCTCTCCTCTTCTCCCTCTCCCCTCTCTCTTCTCCCTCTCTCTTCTCCCTCTCTCTTCTCCCTCTCCCCTCTCTCATCTCTCTTCTCCCTCTCCCCTCTCTCTTCTCCCTCTCCCCTCTCTCTTCTCCCTCTCCCCTCTCTCTTCTCCCTCTCTCTTCTCCCTCTCTCTTCTCCCTCTCCCCCTCTCTCTTCTCCCTCTCTATCTTCTCCCTCTCCCTTCTCCCTCTCATTTTACATTTACATTTTAGTCATTTAGCAGACGCTCTTATCCAGAGCGACTTACAGTTAGTGAGTGCATACATTTTTATACTGGAATCGAACCCACAACCATGGCGTTGCAAACGCCATGCTCTACCAACTGAGCTACATCCCTGCCGGCCATTCCCTCCCCTACCCTGGACGACGCTGGGCCAATTGTGCGCCGCCCCATGGGTCTCCCGGTCGCGGCCGGCTACGACAGAGCCTGGATTCGAACCAGGATCTCTAGTGGCACAGCTAGCACTGCGATGCAGTGCCTTAGACACTCCCTTCTCCCTCTCCCCGCTCTCTTCTCCCTCTCTCTTCTCCCTCTCCCCACTCTCTTCTCCCTCTCCTCTCTCCCTCTTACCTCTCTCTTCTCCCTCTATTTTCTCCTCTCCTGCTTCCCCCTCTTTCTTCTCCCTCTCCTCTCTCTCTTCTCCATCTCTCTTCTCCTTCTCCCCCTCTCTCTTCTCCATGTATCTTCTCCCTCTTCTCCCTCTCCTCTCTCTCTTCTCCCTCTCCCCTCTCTCTTCTCCCTCTCCCCTCTCCCTTCTCCCTCTCCTCTCTCTCTTCTCCATCTCTCTTCTCCTTCTCCCCCTCTCTCTTCTCCCTGTCTCTTCTCTCTCTTCTCCCTCTCCCCTCTCTCTTCTCCCTCTCCCCTCTCCCTTCTCCCTCTCCCCTCTCTCTTCTCCCTCTCTCTTCTCCCTCTCCCCTCTCTCATCTCTCTTCTCCCTCTCCCCTCTCTCATCTCTCTTCTCCCTCTCCCCTCTCTCTTCTCCCTGTCTCTTCTCTCTCTTCTCCCTCTCCCCTCTCTCTTCTCCCTCTCCCCTCTCCCTTCTCCCTCTCCCCTCTCTCTTCTCCCTCTCTCTTCTCCCTCTCCCCTCTCTCATCTCTCTTCTCCCTCTCCCCTCTCTCATCTCTCTTCTCCCTCTCCACTCTCTCTTACCTCTCTCTTCTCCCTCTATTTTCTCTCCTCCCTCTCCCCCCTCTTTCATCTCCCTCTCCTCTCTCTCTTCTCCTTCTCCCTCTCTCTTCTCCCTCTCCCCCCTCTTTCTTCACCCTCTTCCCTCTATCTTCAGCTAGGCCTAGTACTGATTGCTCCCCCCCACCACTTCAGCTGGGCCTGAGTGTGTTTTCAAATGTAACAATCAAACAAATGGGTTAATGTGAATGTGGAAAGTAATCGTTATAGGAATGATTTTGAAGAAGGAAGGGCCAGAATCAGGTAATGTGTGTATGTTTGTGTTTGCATGTGTGGCAAGAGTTATTTTCCACTCCTGTTCTACCCTGCTTACTCCCATGACTTATTCATATGTTCCTGAATGCTAATCACTGGTATATTAACCCAAGTGGAGATGTTCTATACAGAAGAGTTGATTAAGCAGGACAGGCCTGGAGATGGGTTAGAAAGGCTTTCAGAGAGCACAAACACGGATATATTCTTATCTGATAATGGCCCACTAGCTGCTAATGTGAGTCTCCAGACACACACAGACACACACACACACACACACACACACACACACACACACACACACACACACACACACACAGACACACACTCTCCCTCTTCTCCACAGCACTCTCCTGTCCTCATAATGGACTTAAACTGAATGGTGTTGGAGAGGTAAATCATTTAACACACTGCATTTGCCGGTGGCCCACCTTGCATTATCAATTTACATTTGGAAGTGTCAGGGTGCGTGTGAGTGTGAGCACCTGGCATTATGAATGTACGTATTTTCTCGTAAGGAGAAAACCACTTAAGGAGTCAGGTAGTTAGATCAGTCATTCAGCTACAAGAGGCCAGTCACTAATACATCACACCTTATTTCTAACACTTGCTATTCTCAGGGAATGGTTTCAAAGCAGGAACCTCAACATAGCCTATTCTTAGTCAATAGTCTTGATGGTGGAAAACTGCTTTGCTTCAGTCAGTCGACTATGTCCTGTCATTACTCCCTATGATGTGTCATAGGTTCACTATGTCCTGTCATTACTCCCTATGATGTGTCATAGGTTCACTATGTCCTGTCATTACTCCCTATGATGTGTCACAGGTTCACTATGTCCTGTCATTACTCCCTATGATGTGTCACAGGTTCACTATGTCCTGTCATTACTCCCTATGATGTGTCACAGGTTCACTATGTCCTGTCATTACTCCCTATGATGTGTCATAGGTTCACTATGTCCTGTCATTACTCCCTATGATGTGTCACAGGTTCACTATGTCCTGTCATTACTCCCTATGATGTGTCATAGGTTAAGACTATTTGTCTGCTCTCTCGCTCTGCTTTAATGCCCATTCGTACCTACTAGCACTGAGTTTGCCGATAACTACTTTGTTGAGGGAAAATGTACTTGTTACGATTGTGATATGTGGTTGTCTCACCTAGCTATCTTCAGATAAATACACTAGCTGTAAGTGGCTCTGGATAGGAGCGTCTGCTAAATGACTAACATGTCAAACTGTGACCAAACCCCATAACCTCAGTTTCCCCCCCATCAACCAATCAGCCTTCTCCGTACCAAACAGTTCCTGATTCTGATTCCCACAAACATCTCTTATTCAAATAAGAAGACATCCGACTTTACATGAGGGCAAACGTGTGTGTGTCCTGAAGGTCCCCCATGACGCCGAGAGCATCGGAGGCAGCAACCGTTGTGTCCTTGTAGCCGGCTGGTGTGTGTGTGTGTGTGTGTGTGTGTGTGAGTGTAGCCGGCTAGTGTGTGTGTGTGTATGTGAGTGTAGCCGGCTAGTGTGTGTGTGTGTGTGTGTGTGTGTGTGTGTGTAGCCGGCTAGTGTGTGTGTGTGTGTGTGTAGCCGGCTGGTGTGTGTGTGTGTGTGTGTGTGTGTGTGTGTGTGTGTGTGTGTGTGTGTGTGTGTGTGTGTGTGTGTGTGTGTGTGTGTAGCCGGCTGGTGTGTGTGTGTGTGTGTGTGTGTGTGTGTGTGTGTGTGTGTGTGTGTGTGTGAGTGCAGCTAGTGTGTGTGTGTGTGTGTGTGTGTGTGTGTGTGTGTAGCCAGCTAGTGTGTGTGTGTGTGTGTGTGTGTGTGTGTGTGTGTGTGTGTAGCCGGCTGGTGTGTGTACTTACATCAACGTAATTTGCATTAATGTAATCAGAGTTCTGCTCTCCCTCCAGGGGCTGAAGTCTGACTCGGGAGTGATCATCTGGAACAGAGGGAGGAGAGGACAGGGGGAAGAGAGGAGGAGAGGACAGGGGGAAGAGAGGAGGAGAGGGAGGAGAGGGAGGAGAGGACAGGGGGAAGAGAGGAGGAGAGGGAGGAGAGGGAGGAGAGGACAGGGGGAAGAGAGGAGGAGAGGGAGGAGAGGGAGGAGAGGACAGGGGGAAGAGAGGAGTAGAGGGAGGAGAGGAGGAGAGGGAGGAGAGGAGGAGAGGGAGGAGAGGGAGGAGAGGGAGGAGAGGAGGAGAGGAGGAGAGGAGGAGAGGGAGGAGAGGGAGGAGAGGGGGAGAGGGAGGAGAGGGAGGAGAGGGAGGAGAGGGAGGAGAGGAGGAGAGGGAGGGAGAGGGAGGAGAGGGAGGAGAGGAGGAGAGGGAGGAGAGGAGGAGAGGGAGGAGAGGACAGGGGGAAGAGAGGAGTAGAGGGAGGAGAGGAGGAGAGGGAGGAGAGGAGGAGAGGGAGGAGAGGAGGAGAGGGAGGAGAGGGAGGAGAGGGAGGAGAGGAGGAGGGAGGAGAGGAGGAGAGGGAGGAGAGGACAGGGGGAAGAGAGGAGGAGAGGGAGGAGAGGAGGAGAGGGAGGAGAGGAGGAGAGGGAGGAGAGGAGGAGAGGGAGGAGAGGGCAGGGGGAAGAGAGGAGTGAGGGAGGAGAGGAGGAGAGGGAGGAGAGGAGGAGAGGGAAGAGAGGAGGAGAGGGAGGAGAGGGAGGAGAGGGAGGAGAGGAGGAGAGGGAGGAGAGGAGGAGAGGGAGGAGAGGGAGGAGAGGAGGAGAGGGAGGAGAGGAGGAGAGGGAGGAGAGGAGAGGGGGAAGAGAGGAAGAGAGGGTGGAGAGAAACCAGCTCAGAATGAATCACATTAACCAGGGGGGGAGGAGAAGGAAAGGGAGAGAGAGGAGGTGAGAGGAAGCATCGTTACGGTCATTACAGTCCCACAGCAGACCTATTGCAGGGAAGGGATGGAGAGGTCAACAATGAAAGCCTAAGCTGTGTTCAAATAAATACTGGCTTTATCAAACTAAAAGGATATTACCATTCCACTTCTGACCCACATAGTGTATTTTTCATTGGCGTAATGCTAGACGTCATTCTGTTGACTGATAACAGCAGAGTCAAGCAGAGGCCTTAGACCAGACAGAGAAATTAGAATGGCACATATAATATACAGTTGAAGTCGGTAGTTTACATACACCCTAGCCAAATACATTTAAACTCTGTTTTTCACAATTCCTGATATTTAATCCTAGTAAAAATGCCCTGTCTTAGGTCAGTTAGGATCACCACTTTATTTTAAGAATGTGAAATGTCAGAATAATAGTAGAGAGAATGATTTATTTCAGCTTTTATTTCTTTCATCACATTCCCAGTGGGTCAGAAGTTTACATACACTCAATTAGTATTTGGTAGCATTGCCTTTAAATTGTTTAACTTGGGTCAAACGTTTCGGGTAGCCTTCCACAAGCTTCCCACAATAAGTTGGGTGAATTTTGGCCCATTCCTCCTGACAGAGCTGGTGTAACTGAGTCAGGTTGGTGGCCTCCTTGCTCGCAACACGCTTTTCAGTTCTGCCCACACATTCTCTATAGGATTGAGGTCAGGGCTTTGTGATGGCCACTCCAATACCTTGACTTTGTTGTCCTTAAGCCATTTTGCCACAACTTTGGAAGTATGATTGGTGTCATTGTCCATTTGGAAGACCCATTTGCGACCAAGCTTTAACTTCCTGACTGATGTCTTGAGATGTTGCTTCAATATATCCACATAATGTTCTTTCCTCATGATGCCATCTATTTTGTGAAGTGCACCAGTCCCTCCTGCAGCAAAGCACCCCCACAGCATGATGCTGCCACCCCCATGCTTCACGGTTGGGATGGTGTTCTTCAGCTTGCAAGTTCCCCCTTTTCCTCCAAACATAACGACGGTCATTATGGCCAAACAGTTCTATTTTTGTTTCATCAGACCAGAGGACATTTCTCCAAAAAGTATGATCTTTGTCCCCATGTGCAGTTGCAAACCGTAGTCTGGCTTTTTTATGGCGGTTTTGGAGCAGTGACTTCTTCTTTGCTGAGAGGCCTTTCAGGTTATGTCGATATAGGACTCGTTTTACTGTGGATATAGATACTTTTGTACCTGTTTCCTCCAGCATCTTCACAAGGTCCTTTGCTGTTGTTCTGGGATTGATTTGCACTTTTCACACCAAAGTACGTTCATCTCTAGGAGACAGAATGCGTCTCCTTCCTGAGCGGTATGGCGGCTGCGTGGTCCCATGGTGTTTATACTTGCGTGCTATTGTTTGTACAGATGGACGTGGTACCTTCAGGCGTTTGGAAATTGCTCCCAAGGATGAACCAGACTTTTGGAGGTCTACAATTTGTTTTCTGAGGTCTTGGCTGATTTATTTTGATTTTCCCATGATGTCAAGCAAAGAGGCACTGAGTTTGAAGGTAGGCTTCGAAATACATCCACAGGTACACCTCCAATTGACTCAAATGATGTCAATTAGCCTATCAGAAGGTTCTAAAGCCATGACATCATTTTCTGGAATTTTCCAAGCTGTTTAAAGGCACAGTCAACTTAGTGTATGGAAACATCTGACCCACTGGAATTGTGATACAGTGAATTATAAGTGAAATAATCTGTCTGTAAACAATTGTTGGAAAAATTACTTGTGTCATGCACAAAGTAGATGTCCTAACCGACTTGCCAAAAGTATAGTTTGTTAACAAGAAATGTGTGGAGTGGTTGAAAAATGAGTTTTAATGATTCCAACCTAAGTGTATGTAAACTTCCGACTTCAACTGTAGATTAATATTGATCAGAGAGGAGCTAGAGAGATCAGTCTATATAATATAGATTAATATTAATCAAGAGAGGAGCTAGAGAGATCAGTCTATATCATATAGATTAATATTGAGCAGAGGAGATCATGCTTTATACACACATGCAATGATGTTCCCATATCGGTTCTTCATGCGGTTCTCATCTTTCTTAGCGGAGTCCCATGGAGCGGACTGTCCCTCAAAGAAGCTCTGAAGGGAGAGGGAGAGAAGAACAGAGGGAGAGAGAGAAGAGAGGGAGGGAGAGAACAGAGGGAGGGAGAGAAGAGAGGGAGGGAGAGAACAGAGGGCGAGAGAGAACAGAGGGAGAGAGAGAAGAGAGGGAGGGAGAGAACAGAGGGAGGGAGAGAAGAGAGGGAGAGAGAGAAGAACAGAAGAGACAGACATGAAATGTGGTGTCATGTGTCAACTCTTTAAATGATAACACCAAGTTAAAGGTCAAAATATTATCTGTCGGCTCCTAAAAAGGAAATATTGGAAAGACAGAAAAAAGAGAGAACGCAAGACAGAAAGGAGAGAGAAGAGAGAGAGAGTAGAGAGAGAGAGAAGAGAGAGAGAGAGAGGGGGAGAGAGAGAGAGACAGAGAGGGGGAGAGAGAGAGAGAGAGAGAGAGACAGAGAGAGGGGGGGTTGTATCCACATCATTATCAGACATGAGAAGGCAGTGCGAGGAGGAAGGTTCTTGGGGAATCATGTCAAACAGAGAGCCCATTAGGAAGTAGCACAGCGTATGTCATGCTGAAATAGTTCCGCCAGCAAAACTCTGCAACAGCAGCCGAAAACAAGAGCCCTTGTCTGTCTGTCTGTCTACCTCTCAGTGTGTCTGTCTGTCTGTCTGTCTGTCTGTCTGTCTGTCTGTCTGTCTACCTCTCAGCCTGTCTGTCTGTCTAACTACCTCTCAGCCTGTCTGTCTGTCTGTCTACCTCTCAGCCTGTCTGTCTGTCTGTCTGTCTGTCTGTCTGTCTGTCTGTCTGTCTGTCTACCTCTCAGCCTGTCTGTCTGTCTGTCTGTCTGTCTGTCTGTCTGTCTATCCCTCCCTTCTCTGTCTGGACTCATTCAGCCCAGCTCAGGGAGCTCAGGGAGAATAAAGCCTCATCTTCAGATCAGATCCACAGCACTCAGATTATTGGCTCATGAAATATGGATATCTCTCTCTCTCTCTGTGGGGATATCTCCATACTGATCCCATACCAGGCACAATTAAGACAAATTATCAAAATACACCAGCCTCACTGCCGTTCACAGGGGGGTTGGTGTGTGTGTCAGTCTTGGTGTGTGTGTGTGTGTGTGTGTGTGTTGGCTCCAAGGCAGCAGATTGCTCTATACAAACCCAAGTTATTGTTCATTTTTTAGTAATCAACTCGGCTTATCAGACAATTACACCCCAATACATTTCCATTACAAACCCAGCCACGTAACAGCATTTAAATATAGACTCAAGGAAATCTGGAAGAGCAATTCAGAATAATGCCAATGATGAACAATCAACATCCAGGCTTCTTTGAGAGGAAAGCTTTCCCTCTATTCATGTATTTTAAACCCAGAGACACTCTGTTAGCTAGAGAATAAAATTGAGATTGAGAGTCCTGATCAATCATCGATGTTGCAGCGTCTCAGATGGTTCCAGCCGTCTCTAGCTATACGCGGGCCGACCGACCGACGCCGTTTGTCTTAAAAGATGGAAGCATTTTCCTTTCATAGAGACAGGCGGGGCAGCGAGAGAGGGGCACTAGGCAGACAGGCAGAGAGCGACAAACGTCTACAAGGACATACTTCAACACATTAAAGTCCTGAGGATTAGTCGTTTAGCATTTCTGTCTCTCTCTGAGACTGAGTCCCAAATGGCACCCCTATTCCCTATATAGTGCACTACTTTTGACCAGGGATCTATGGGGACCTAGTGCACTAAATAGGCCATAGGGTGTCATTTGGGACGCTCCCCCTCTCTCTCTCTCTGAGAAACAGCTTCAATATGGCACAAATATGTCCCTGTCTTCATGGGGCCAGTCAAACCAAGATAGATATGTGTCTTCTAGGAGGGAGATTTCCTCACAGCGGTGCATCTTGGGACAGGAGGGGAGAGAGGACATGATGATAGCAGCCCAATGTCATCCTCCCTGTCTGTCATTGTCACTCTAAATTATAAAGGGTATAATATCCATATAATGCTAGTGTACAAAACATTAGGAACACCTGCTCTTTCCATGACATAGACTGACCAGGTGAATCCAGGTGAAAGATATGACCCCTTATTGATGTCACTTGTTAAATCCACTTCAATCAGTGTAGATGAAGGGGAGGAGACAGGTTAAATAAGGATTTTTAAGCCTTGAGACAATTGAGACATGGATTGTGTATGTGTGCCATTCAGAGGGTGAATGGGCAAGACAAAATATTTAAGTGCCTTTGAACGGGGTATGGTAGTAGGTGCCAGGCGCACCGGTTTGAGTCAAGAACTGCAACGCTGCTGGGTTTTTCACGCTCAACAGTTTCCCTGTGTGTATCAAGAATGATCCACCACCCCAAAGGACATCCAGCCAATTTGACACAACTGGGGGAAGCATTAGAGTCAACATGGAGCCAGCATCCCTGTGGAACGCTTTCTCTCAGACAGTTTCAAAGACTTTCCTCAATCCCCTTTTTTTATTTGACTATAGCCCAGCATGACAAAGACACGGTAGTCAATATTCATAGAGAGAGGGAGAGAGAATATGGAGGGCAGACAGAGTATTTAGAAACAGCACGAAAAGTAGAATTAACAGGAAAACTCAACATCAAAATGAAGCTAGTGTTTCTGCCACTAGTCTAGTTGTCTTTCTCTCTTTCTTTAGGGAGGAGGTTATTACCACCGCAGTCATATTCTACTTTTTAATTGCAAGTCTATTTACAATACCCCATCCCCAACTTAGTCTTACTTCCTGCTCCTGTCTGTGTCTGTGTGAGTAATCATAACAGTGATTAGGTCCCAAATGACACACTAGTCCTTATATACCGCACTATTTACCGACTAGAAAAGTAGTGCGCCGTAAAAGGGGAATAGGGTGTAATTTGGGACGTGTGAATACTAACACTTTAAAACACACACTCATTATGTGGAGGCCACAGTCAAGTGACAACAGAACAGCAGTATGGTTACTAGGGGGATGTATGGGTACGGTTACAGCGCTAAGAAAGAATAAAGAGGAGAGAGAGAAGAGGAATAATTTAGTGACTTTCCCCTCGTATTAATTAATCATTCCCAACTTGAGGGAAGGAAAGGAGACTCATTCAAGTTGACGAGAATTCAATTTGTTGGGGGTTTTCCGATGAGCTGCAAAAAAAACAAAAAAAAACTAGTATATATCATTATTCCAGTGGAGAGGATTCTTCTAAACATATGGAGCACTCTTTTTCCAGATAAAAAAAAATAGTATTATTAAGGAAAAGGGAAAAAACTAACAAATACAAAGTAAAATTATCAAGATGGTTCTGTTGGGTTAGTCTGTGGTGAACGTGGCCCTGGTAAAATGGTTCGGTTGGGTTAGTCTGTGGTGAACGTGGCCCTGGTAAAAATGGTTCTGTTGGGTTCTTCTGGGGTCTCCTTAAGAACCTCCCTGAGAACCGCTACAGTGAACCTATTGTCCCGAAGAGGGCCGACGGACTGTGACGCGTGCAGAACACCTTGGGCATGCAATACTCACTCTGTCACAGTTCGTATCAAACAAAGACTCTATGAAGCATTGTATAAAGCATACATAGTGACAGAGTTACTTCACAAGGAAGCAGCATTCACTGACCAGTGTCATGCATGCAACATACCAGCTGACATATGCTGTAGGACCGGTTTTCCAGATTTATATTAAGACTACTCCTGGATTTTAAAAAATTATGTTAAATTCAGATTCTATTGAAAGTGCTTTTCAGTCCTTGGACTAGGTTTAATCTGAGTCTGGGAAACCTGCCCATAGTGGTGTATAACATCTGATATAATGTAACATTCAGAAGGTGTTTGGTTTTGTTTCAGGGCAGGTTATGTATGGCTATGTCAGGTTATGTCAGCTGCCATAAGGCTTGAAGATGCTTTTGGTCAAACTTGAACAAATTGGTATTTTTCCATGAGTATGTATGCGTTACAAATGCTTTACAAAGCATTATAAATGTTGCGTAGAGTACTGTACATCTCAATGTCTTGAGACAAAGGGTCCCCCAAAAAGAAAGGTTTCACAGTCACGTGACCTAACGTGGGAAATCCTCTTTCATCTATTTCATCATTGCAACACAGCTTCATTCTGCCCTTCACAATGCAAACAACTTTAACTTCTCCACATGTCTAAAGAATAATCACAAATAAACCAAAAAATATTATCTTACCTCGTTGATCTGATCCAAAGTTAAACGTATAGATGAACGTAAGAAGGCATGGATCGGAGAGAGACACATTACGGTGTAAGTGAACAGTTTAGATAGATAAGATGCACTGGCCTCCAAAATCTCATGAAAAAAAATTGACAAGGGCATTTTCACCTGACAGATTGATATATATATACGAACATAAATATGAAGACAGTATTGGAACAAGAACATAGAAAATGAATCGCTCATTGCCAAGTGACAATGTTGTCGTCCTCTACTCTCCACTCCTCTCCGTCCTGCAGGTCTGAACTGATAGAATAGACCAGGTAGAGGAAGACAGAGTAGCGGTCCTCCGTAGCTCAGCTGGTAGAGCACGGCGCTTGTAACGCCAAGGGTAGTGGGTTCGATCCCCGGGACCACCCATATGTAAAAATGTATGCGCACATGACTGTAAGTCTCTTTGGATAAAAGCGTCTGCTAAATGGCATATTATTATTATTATTACTATTATAGATTAAGGTGGGGTGCGGGGAATCAATCAGTAACTCTCTCTCTGACTGTCTGATGGTAATAGCAGTAAGGTGGTGCGGGGAATCAATCAGTAACTCTCTCTCTGACTGTCTGATGGTAATAGCAGTAAGGTGGTGGTGGGGATCAATCAGTAA
>NC_059212.1:44675117-44735117 GCF_020615455.1 Coregonus clupeaformis | reverse complement strand
CACTGAGTGGTTCCACACAGAATACACACATGCGTGAGCACACACACACACACACACACACACACACACGTGTGCGGGTGCCGACCCACAACCCAACGACACACAACAAAACAACTGCAGAAGAGGCAGTCTACCACCAAAAGGAACAGATCTGCACTGTGAACACACAGTAACAGGAACTATTCATCACTGCACATCAGGGGAACTAAAGAGGAGGGGCTGGATGAACCAGCTGTTCAATATCAATTCAGAAAATCTCAGAGGATACGTCCCAAATGGCCTTTATAGTGCACTACTTTTGACCGGGACCCATAGGGCCTGTAGTGCACTATAAAGGGACTAGGGTGCCATTTGGATCCAAATTAAGAATGAAAAAGTGGCATGTATTGACAACTACAGTACGTACTCTCCATTTCTTGAATCTGAATTTCTATTCACCTCCTGTATTTACTGAATCTGAATTGTAGGAGTCAGTGAGTGCACACTTCAGAGAACAATGTAGGAGAAATGGAAGGAGAAATGGAATTGATCCAGTGAGGTCAAGGTGAAAGGTCAAAGGTGATGTGTCTCACCTCATACACATACAGTATCTTTCACCTGTCCAATCAAGTTAGATCACTAACTACTTCAATGAAGGGAGGAAAGATGGATGGATACAGTTTCAAATAATTCAGTGAGAGGGGGGGGTTGAGAAGTGGGGGTGTATTTCCATGAGCGGGAGGTGAAAGTTCAAAGGTCAGAGTTTTGGTCTCACTTCATACTCCAACTTGAAGAAAGGATGGATACAGTTTTAAAGTATTGGAACGAGTTCACAGAGATTCAAATGACAGGAGGTCAAAAGTCAAAGGTCAAAGTAGAAAGGTAAAAAAAAGGTGAAAGTTCTATCCCACCTCGTACTCCTCCTTGAAGCCGTATCCCTCCGCACACTTCATCTGGGTGATGTGCTGCAGCAGGTCGGCCACTCTGATAGCAGGGTGGAGCTGGCCTGTCTGGTAAGGTACGTCTACCGGCCCCTCTCTCTTCCTTAGGGAGTGGCTGTGAGACTGGACCAGGCTACTGGTGTCACTGAAGCTACCGCCCATCGTCTGGCTGTCGTCTGGATAGAGCAGACACAGGCAGACACAGGCAGACACAGGCAGACACAGGCAGACACAAACACACACAGAGACAGGGGAGAGAAGGTACAGCAGGTCAGGATGGTGAGTGAACTCTTGATAACCCTTATGGGTGGTCATAAAGCCTACATAATGCTGTCATAAAGCCTACATAATGCTGTCATAAGGTCTACATAATGCTGTCATAAAGCCTACATAATGCTGTCATAAGGCCTACATAATGCTGTCATAAGGCCTACATAATGCTGTCATAAGGCCTACATAATGCTGTCATGTCAGTCACATACTATAGGACCAGGAGTTTCTCCCTGACAAGGAGTAACTCCTGGCCCTAGGCATAATAGTAATAGATATGATATTGGCCAGGGTTCCAATATCCATACTAGCATACCACCACTTGAAGCAGGTAGGCTATCAGGTGTGCATTCTAAGTGGTGCGTTAGTGTGGATATTGGTACACAGCCGTGGCATGGTAGAGTTGCAGGATGAGTGAATGTGGAGGAGAAGCTTCAACTGTGCATCACTGGAGAACATTGGGTTGCGATTGGTCTAATTTTGTGACTACTCTGTGAGAAGAAGAAGTACCGAAGATGCTCACTAAAATATAAATACGTTAAGAGGCTGTAAAAAAAAAAAACAGTATGCTTTTTTTTATTTTGATACACCTCTGAATCCAACCCCTCTCATATTGTGCCAGAATGAGGCAGAGATGCGATGAAGATGTCCATGACATGAAGGATGTGGGGTGCAGCGGCCTCAGTGAAACACAATGGCTGAGGAAGGCAGGCACCATCGAAGCAACATTGCTCAACACAACCCATACGATACAACCAAACAAAAACAACTCAAAAACAAGAATTGTGCGGAAATGGGCGATAAAACATGAAAATGCAGTGATGGCAATGTGGATTCATGCTAGGCTAACGGATTCAAGGTGGAAACACAGAGGTACGATACCATACAGACGGTAGTGAAATGCTAGCATGTCCACTGGCCATGCAATATGTCAGAATCATAATAATAATTAGAATAATAATAATAATAATAATAATCATATCCAATTTAGCAGATCTCTCACTGTCATCTGTGTGTTCCTGTGACACCACCTCCATCCCCAAACCAAGACCAGGACCAGGGGGGGCTGGCGACTTACCATTTATGGGCACTTTTATAGGCGATACATAAAGAGGTTAGGTAGGAGAAGAGAGAGAGAGAGGGGAGAGAGAGATAGGAGGAAGAGAGAAGAGAGGAGAAGAGAGGGGGTAAGCAAAAATACAGCATAAGCACCGTTACAGTCACTGGTAGTGAGTAGAGCTACTGTTAGTTAGGTCACAGTCACTGGTAGTGAGTAGAGCTACTGTTAGTTAGGTCACAGTCACTGGTAGTGAGTAGAGCTACTGTTAGTTAGGTCACAGTCACTGGTAGTGAGTAGAGCTACTGTTAGTTAGGTCACAGTCACTGGTAGTGAGTAGAGCTACTGTTAGTTAGGTCACAGTCACTGGTAGTGAGTAGAGCTACTGTTAGTTAGGTCACAGTCACTGGTAGTGAGTAGAGCTACTGTTAGTTAGGTCACAGTCACTGGTAGTGTGTAGAGCTACTGTTAGTTAGGTCACAGTCACTGGTAGTGAGTAGAGCTACTGTTAGTTAGGTCACAGTCACTGGTAGTGAGTAGAGCTACTGTTAGTTAGGTCACAGTCACTGGTAGTGTGTAGAGCTACTGTTAGTTAGGTCACAGTCACTGGTAGTGAGTAGAGCTACTGTTAGTTAGGTCACAGTCACTGGTAGTGAGTAGAGCTACTGTTAGTCAGGTCACAGTCACTGGTAGTGAGTAGAGCTACTGTTAGTCAGGTCACAGTCACTGGTAGTGAGTAGAGCTACTGTTAGTTAGGTCACAGTCACTGGTAGTGAGTAGAGCTACTGTTAGTTAGGTCACAGTCACTAGTAGTGAGTAGAGCTACTGTTAGTTAGGTCACAGTCACTGGTAGTGAGTAGAGCTACTGTTAGTTAGGTCACAGTCACTGGTAGTGAGTAGAGCTACTGTTAGTTAGGTCACAGTCACTGGTAGTGTGTAGAGCTACTGTTAGTTAGGTCACAGTCACTGGTAGTGAGTAGAGCTACTGTTAGACAGGTCACAGTCACTGGTAGTGAGTAGAGCTACTGTTAGTTAGGTCACAGTCACTGGTAGTGAGTAGAGCTACTGTTAGTTAGGTCACAGTCACTGGTAGTGAGTAGAGCTACTGTTAGTTAGGTCACAGTCACTGGTAGTGAGTAGAGCTACTGTTAGTTAGGTCACAGTCACTGGTAGTGTGTAGAGCTACTGTTAGTTAGGTCACAGTCACTGGTAGTGTGTAGAGCTACTGTTAGTTAGGTCATAGTCACTGGTAGTGTGTAGAGCTACTGTTAGGTTACAGTCACTGGTAGTGTGTAGAGCTACTGTTAGTTAGGTCACAGTCACTGGTAGTGTGTAGAGCTACTGTTAGACAGGTCACTGTCACTGGTAGTGAGTAGAGCTACTGTTAGACAGGTCACAGTCACTGGTAGTGAGTAGAGCTACTGTTAGTTAGGTCACAGTCACTGGTAGTGTGTAGAGCTACTGTTAGTTAGGTCACAGTCACTGGTAGTGACTAGAGCTACTGTTAGTTAGGTCATAGTCACTGGTAGTGTGTAGAGCTACTGTTAGTTAGGTCACAGTCACAGGCAGTGTGTAGAGCTACTGTTAGTTAGGTCACAGTCACAGGCAGTGTGTAGAGCTACTGTTAGTTAGGTCACAGTCACTGGTAGTGAGTAGAGCTACTGTTAGTTAGGTCACAGTCACTGGTAGTGAGTAGAGCTACTGTTAGTTAGGTCACAGCCACTGGTAGTGAGTAGAGCTACTGTTAGACAGGTCACAGTCACTGGTAGTGAGTAGAGCTACTGTTAGTTAGGTCACAGTCACTGGTAGTGTGTAAAGCTACTGTTAGTTAGGTCATAGTCACTGGTAGTGTGTAGAGCTACTGTTAGGTTACAGTCACTGGTAGTGTGTAGAGCTACTGTTAGTTAGGTCACAGTCACTGGTAGTGTGTAGAGATACTGTTAGTTAGGTCACAGTCACTGGTAGTGAGTAGAGATACTGTTAGTTAGGTCACAGTCACTGGTAGTGAGTAGAGCTACTGTTAGACAGGTCACAGTCACTGGTAGTGAGTAGAGCTACTGTTAGTTAGGTCATAGTCACTGGTAGTGAGTAGAGCTACTGTTAGTTAGGTCACAGTCACTGGTAGTGAGTAGAGCTACTGTTAGTTAGGTCACAGTCACTGGTAGTGAGTAGAGCTACTGTTAGACAGGTCACAGTCACTGGTAGTGAGTAGAGCTACTGTTAGTTAGGTCACAGTCATTGGTAGTGTGTAGAACTACTGTTAGTTAGGTCACAGTCACTGGTAGTGAGTAGAGATACAGTTAGTTAGGTCACAGTCACTGGTAGAGAGTAGAGCTATTGTTAGACAGGTCACAGTCACTGGTAGTGAGTAGAGCTACTGTTAGTTAGGTCACAGTCACTGGTAGTGAGTAGAGCTACTGTTAGACAGGTCACAGTCACTGGTAGTGAGTAGAGCTACTGTTAGTTAGGTCACAGTCACTGGTAGTGTGTAGAGCTACTGTTAGTTAGGTTACAGTCACTGGTAGTGTGTAGAGCTACTGTTAGTTAGGTCATAGTCACTGGTAGTGTGTAGAGCTACTGTTAGTTAGGTCACAGTCACAGGCAGTGTGTAGAGCTACTGTTAGTTAGGTCACAGTCACTGGTAGTATGTAGAGCTACTGTTAGTCAGGTCACAGTCACTGGTAGTGTGTAGAGCTACTGTTAGGTTACAGTCACTGGTAGTGTGTAGAGCTACTGTTAGTTAGGTCACAGTCACTGGTAGTGAGTAGAGCTACTGTTAGGTCACAGTCACTGGTAGTGAGTAGAGCTACTGTTAGTCAGGTCACAGTCACTGGTAGTGAGTAGAGCTACTGTTAGTCAGGTCACAGTCACTGGTAGTGTGTAGAGCTACTGTTAGGTCACAGTCACTGGTAGTGAGTAGAGCTACTGTTAGTTAGGTCACAGTCACTGGTAGTGTGTAGAGCTACTGTTAGTTAGGTCACAGTCACTGGTAGTGAGTAGAGCTACTGTTAGTTAGGTCACAGTCATTGGTAGTGTGTAGAGCTACTGTTAGTTAGGTCAAAGTCACTGGTAGTGAGTAGAGATACTGTTAGTTAGGTCACAGTCACTGGTAGAGAGTAGAGCTATTGTTAGACAGGTCACAGTCACTGGTAGTGAGTAGAGCTACTGTTAGGCCAAAGTCACTGGTAGTGTGTAGAGCTACTGTTAGGTCACAGTCACTGGTAGTGTGTAGAGCTACTGTTTGTTAGGTCACAGTCACTGGTAGTGTGTAGAGCTACTGTTAGTTAGGTCACAGTCACTGGTAGTGTGTAGAGCTACTGTTAGGTCACTGGTAGTGTGTAGAGCTACTGTTAGTTAGGTCACAGTCACTGGTAGTGAGTAGAGCTACTGTTAGTTAGGTCACAGTCACTGGTAGTGAGTAGAGATACTGTTAGTTAGGTCACAGTCACTGGTAGTGTGTAGAGCAACTGTTAGACAAGTCACAGTCACTGGTAGTGAGTAGAGCTACTGTTAGTTAGGTCATAGTCACTGGTAGTGTGTATAGCTACTGTTAGTTAGGTCACAGTCACTGGTAGTGAGTAGAGCTACTGTTAGTTAGGTCACTGTCACTGGTAGTGAGTAGAGATACTGTTAGTTAGGTCACAGTCACTGGTAGTGTGTAGAGCAACTGTTAGACAGGTCACAGTCACTGGTAGTGAGTAGAGCTACTGTTAGACAGGTCACAGTCACTGGTAGTGAGTAGAGCTACTGTTAGTTAGGTCACAGTCACTGGTAGTGAGTAGAGCTACTGTTAGACAGGTCACAGTCACTGGTAGTGAGTAGAGCTACTGTTAGTTAGGTCACAGTCACTGGTAGTGTGTAGAGCTACTGTTAGTTAGGTCACAGTCACTGGTAGTGACTAGAGCTACTGTTAGTTAGGTCATAGTCACTGGTAGTGTGTAGAGCTACTGTTAGTTAGGTCACAGTCACAGGCAGTGTGTAGAGCTACTGTTAGTTAGGTCACAGTCACAGGCAGTGTGTAGAGCTACTGTTAGTTAGGTCACAGTCACTGGTAGTGAGTAGAGCTACTGTTAGTTAGGTCTCAGTCACTGGTAGTGAGTAGAGCTACTGTTAGTTAGGTCACAGCCACTGGTAGTGAGTAGAGCTACTGTTAGACAGGTCACAGTCACTGGTAGTGAGTAGAGCTACTGTTTGTTAGGTCACAGTCACTGGTAGTGTGTAGAGCTACTGTTAGTTAGGTCATAGTCACTGGTAGTGTGTAGAGCTACTGTTAGGTTACAGTCACTGGTAGTGTGTAGAGCTACTGTTAGTTAGGTCACAGTCACTGGTAGTGTGTAGAGATACTGTTAGTTAGGTCACAGTCACTGGTAGTGAGTAGAGATACTGTTAGTTAGGTCACAGTCACTGGTAGTGAGTAGAGCTACTGTTAGACAGGTCACAGTCACTGGTAGTGAGTAGAGCTACTGTTAGTTAGGTCATAGTCACTGGTAGTGAGTAGAGCTACTGTTAGTTAGGTCACAGTCACTGGTAGTGAGTAGAGCTACTGTTAGTTAGGTCACAGTCACTGGTAGTGAGTAGAGCTACTGTTAGACAGGTCACAGTCACTGGTAGTGAGTAGAGCTACTGTTAGTTAGGTCACAGTCATTGGTAGTGTGTAGAGCTACTGTTAGTTAGGTCACAGTCACTGGTAGTGAGTAGAGATACTGTTAGTTAGGTCACAGTCACTGGTAGAGAGTAGAGCTATTGTTAGACAGGTCACAGTCACTGGTAGTGAGTAGAGCTACTGTTAGTTAGGTCACAGTCACTGGTAGTGAGTAGAGCTACTGTTAGACAGGTCACAGTCACTGGTAGTGAGTAGAGCTACTGTTAGTTAGGTCACAGTCACTGGTAGTGTGTAGAGCTACTGTTAGTTAGGTTACAGTCACTGGTAGTGTGTAGAGCTACTGTTAGTTAGGTCATAGTCACTGGTAGTGTGTAGAGCTACTGTTAGTTAGGTCACAGTTACAGGCAGTGTGTAGAGCTACTGTTAGTTAGGTCACAGTCACTGGTAGTATGTAGAGCTACTGTTAGTCAGGTCACAGTCACTGGTAGTGTGTAGAGCTACTGTTAGGTTACAGTCACTGGTAGTGTGTAGAGCTACTGTTAGTTAGGTCACAGTCACTGGTAGTGAGTAGAGCTACTGTTAGGTCACAGTCACTGGTAGTGAGTAGAGCTACTGTTAGTCAGGTCACAGTCACCGGTAGTGAGTAGAGCTACTGTTAGGTCACAGTCACTGGTAGTGAGTAGAGCTACTGTTAGTTAGGTCACCGTCACTGGTAGTGAGTAGAGCTACTATTAGTCAGGTCACAGTCACCGGTAGTGAGTAGAGCTACTGTTAGGTCACAGTCACTGGTAGTGAGTAGAGCTACTGTTAGTCAGGTCACAGTCACTGGTAGTGTGTAGAGCTACTGTTAGGTCACTGTCACTGGTAGTGAGTAGAGCTACTGTTAGTTAGGTCACAGTCACTGGTAGTGTGTAGAGCTATTGTTAGTTAGGTCACAGTCACTGGTAGTGAGTAGAGCTACTGTTAGTTAGGTCACAGTCATTGGTAGTGTGTAGAGCTACTGTTAGTTAGGTCACAGTCACTGGTAGTGAGTAGAGATACTGTTAGTTAGGTCACAGTAACTGGTAGAGAGTAGAGCTATTGTTAGACAGGTCACAGTCACTGGTAGTGAGTAGAGCTACTGTTAGGCCAAAGTCACTGGTAGTGTGTAGAGCTACTGTTAGGTCACAGTCACTGGTAGTGTGTAGAGCTACTGTTAGTTAGGTCACAGTCACTGGTAGTGTGTAGAGCTACTGTTAGGTCACTGGTAGTGTGTAGAGCTACTGTTAGTTAGGTCACAGTCACTGGTAGTGAGTAGAGCTACTGTTAGTTAGGTCACAGTCATTGGTAGTGTGTAGAGCTACTGTTAGTTAGGTCACAGTCACTGGTAGTGAGTAGAGATACTGTTAGTTAGGTCACAGTAACTGGTAGAGAGTAGAGCTATTGTTAGACAGGTCACAGTCACTGGTAGTGAGTAGAGCTACTGTTAGGCCAAAGTCACTGGTAGTGTGTAGAGCTACTGTTAGGTCACAGTCACTGGTAGTGTGTAGAGCTACTGTTAGTTAGGTCACAGTCACTGGTAGTGTGTAGAGCTACTGTTAGGTCACTGGTAGTGTGTAGAGCTACTGTTAGTTAGGTCACAGTCACTGGTAGTGAGTAGAGCTACTGTTAGTTAGGTCACAGTCACTGGTAGTGAGTAGAGCTACTGTTAGTTAGGTCACAGTCACTGGTAGTGAGTAGAGATACTGTTAGTTAGGTCACTGTCACTGGTAGTGAGTAGAGATACTGTTAGTTAGGTCATAGTCACTGGTAGTGTGTAGAGCAACTGTTAGACAGGTCACAGTCACTGTTAGTGAGTAGAGCTACTGTTAGTTAGGTCACAGTCACTGGTAGTGAGTAGAGATACTGTTAGTTAGGCCACAGTCACTGGTAGTGAGTAGAGATACTGTTAGTTAGGTCACAGTCACTGGTAGTGAGAAGAGCTACTGTTAGACAGGTCACAGTCACTGGTATTGTGTAGAGCTACTGTTAGTTAGGTCACAGTCACTGGTAGTGAGTAGAGCTACTGTTAGTTAGGTCACAGTCACTGGTAGTGAGTAGAGCTACTGTTAGACATGTCACAGTCACTGGTATTGTGTAGAGCTACTGTTAGTTAGGTCACAGTCACTGGTAGTGAGTAGAGCTACTGTTAGTAAGGTCACAGTCACTGGTAGTGAGTAGAGCTACTGTTAGTTAGGTCACAGTCACTGGTAGTGAGTAGAGCTACTGTTAGGTCACAGTCACTTGTAGTGAGTAGAGCTACTGTTAGGCCACAGTCACTGGTAGTGTGTAGAGCTACTGTTAGTTAGGTCACATTCACTGGTAGTGTGTAGAGCTACTGTTAGTTAGGTCACATTCACTGGTAGTGTGTAGAGCTACTGTTAGGTCACTGGTAGTGTGTAGAGCTACTGTTAGTTAGTTCACAGTCACTGGTAGTGAGTAGAGCTACTGTTAGTCAGGTCACAGTCACTGGTAGTGAGTAGAGCTACTGTTAGTTAGGTCACAGTCACTGGTAGTGTGTAGAGCTACTGTTAGTTATGTCACAGTCACTGGTAGTGAGTAGAGCTACTGTTAGTTAGGTCACAGTCACTGGTAGTGTGTAGAGCTACTGTTAGTTAGTTCACAGTCACTGGTAGTGAGTAGAGCTACTGTTAGTCAGGTCACAGTCACTGGTAGTGAGTAGAGCTACTGTTAGTTAGGTCACAGTCACTGGTAGTGAGTAGAGCTACTGTTAGTTAGGTCACAGTCACTGGTAGTGTGTAGAGCTACTGTTAGTTAGGTCACAGTCACTGGTAGTGTGTAGAGCTACTGTTAGGTCACTGGTAGTGTGTAGAGCTACTGTTAGTCATGTCACAGTCACTGGTAGTGAGTAGAGCTACTGTTAGTTAGGTCACAGTCACTGGTAGTGAGTAGAGCTACTGTTAGTTAGGTCACAGTCACTGGTAGTGAGTAGAGCTACTGTTAGTTAGGTCACAGTCACTGGTAGTGAGTAGAGCTACTGTTAGTTAGGTCACAGTCACTGGTAGTGAGTAGAGCTACTGTTAGTTAGGTCACAGTCACTGGTAGTGAGTAGAGCTACTGTTAGTTAGGTCACAGTCACTGGTAGTGAGTAGAGCTACTGTTAGTTAGGTCACAGTCACTGGTAGTGAGTAGAGCTACTGTTAGTTAGGTCACAGTCACTGGTAGTGAGTAGAGCTACTGTTAGTTAGGTCACAGTCACTGGTAGTGAGTAGAGCTACTGTTAGTTAGGTCACAGTCACTGGTAGTGAGTAGAGCTACTGTTAGTTAGGTCACAGTCACTGGTAGTGAGTAGAGCTACTGTTAGTTAGGTTACAGCCTTCTGCTGTTTAATCAGTAAGGCCTGGCCAAAGAAAAGCCTATTCCGGGCTGTGTTTGTTGAGAAATTTATGGCGGGGGCATTTCAACAGAGCAAGACAGACTTAAAAGTACAGATCACAAACAGAATGGATTTCAAGGGGACAGAATGGAAAATGCAAAAAAAAAAAAAAAGATATCTGTTTTTGGCCTCACTCCTGAAATTGAATAGTTTTTTTTAAATATTTAAATATTTGAAGTAATAATTTTAGAAGGCACATGTTTATTGTGTTGTAAATACATTTAGGGTGGCAATGATACAAAATAAAGCCTGCGATGAAATGAAGAAGATGATATTTGGGGTCTGCACCAATCACTCACATTATATTATCATCAAATTCCCAATATGCTAACTCAAACTGTCACTACTAAAAACAGATAACCTTTCCCAGCCAGCCTGCCTGCCTGGCTCTCAACCAGCTAGCACTAATGGCTACACGCCTCATTACTTCTGAAGCTAACGCTAGCTGTCGACACGGTTACCATGACAGGCATTATCTTGATTTCATGGTAGAATCAGGCTAGAATCAGCCTTGATAGGTGGCGTTGTGGAGGCGGAGAAGTACTGTTCTTATGCTTTTCTTGAGATCTGTGGCAAAACATGTAAAAAACTGTAACAAACCATGTTTTGCTGCTTATTTGTGTGTGTGCGTGTGCGTGTGCGTGTGTGTCCTTGTGGCCTCAAGTCGTTCATTACCACTACTGTCCCACATAAAATTGTTGTTATTATCGTGTTTTCCCCAAAAGCTATAGCCAGTAAAAAAAAAAAAAAAAAAGCACTCTACTTTTCTAGATGGTGCAGTTCAGTGTATATGCCTAAACTTCAGGCTCCCCCCCCCCTCCCCCTCCCTCCCTCAACAAAGGCTACTAATAATTAACGAGAAAACTAAATGGTTTTATTATTCTATTTTATCATGGAAGAGGAGGAATAAACAGAAGAGTGCATGGTGAAACAACAACTACAACAACAACATCAAGTAGGTCACTAGCTATCTATCAGAGCAGCTAGCCAACAGCAGGCAGGGAGAGATATTACATAGAATAACAGAGGATTGTTGTTGGGAGGTGGATGGTGGTAATGTGTCCTTAGGAATGGGGGGGACACTAACACACCCCTGTGAAAGAGAAGTTTCCATGTATCTATCTTTTCTGTTTGTGGTTGACATTATGGGGTATTGTGTGTAGGCCATGAAAAAGTCAAGGCCAGGAAAAAGTAAAGGGGTGTGAATACTTTCTGAAGGCACTGTAAGTGGTTGATCTCTCTCTCTCTCTCTGTTTTATATACGTGGTTGATCGCTCTGTTTATACACAGTACCGGTCAAAAGTTTGGACACACCTACACACACCAAGGGTTTTTAGTTATTTTTTAAATTGTAGAATAATAGTGAAGACATCAAAACTATGAAATAACACATACGGAATCATGCAGTAACCAAGAAAGTGTTAAACAAATGAAAATATATTTTATATTTGAGATTCTTCAAATAGCCACCCTTTTGCCTTGATGACAGCTTTGCACACTCTTGGCGTTCTTTCAACCAGCTTCACCTGGAACGCTTTTCCAACAGTCTTGAAGGAGTTCCCACATATGCTGAGCACTTGTTGGCTGCTTTTCCTTCACTCTGCGGTCCGACTCATCCCAAACCATATCAATTGGGTTGAGGTCGGGTGATTGTGGAGGCCAGGTCATCTGATGCAGCACTCCATCACTCTCCTTCTTGGTAAAATAGCCCTTACACAGCCTGGAGGTGTGTTGGGTCATTGTCCTGTTGAAAAACAAATGATAGTCCCACTAAGCTCAAACCAGATGGGATGGCGTATCGCTACAGAATGCTGTGGTAGCCATGCTGGTCACAGACAGTGTCACCGGCAAAGCACCCCCACACCATAACACCTCTTCCTCCATGCTTTATGGTGGGAACTACACATGCGGAGATCATCCGTTCACCCACACCGCGTCTCACAAAGACACGGCGGTTTGAACCAGAAATCTCCCATTTGGACTCCAGACCAAAGGACAAATTTCCACCGGTCTAATGTCCATTGCTCGTGTTTCTTGGCCCAAGCAGGTCTCTTCTTCTTATTGGTGTCCTTTAGTAGTGGTTTCTTTGCAGCAATTAGACCATGAAGGCCTGATTCACACAGTCCCCTCTGAACAGTTGATGTTGAGATGTGTCTGTTACTTGAACTCTGTGGAAAATGTATTTGGGCTGTAATTTCTGAGGCTGGTAACTCTAATGAACATATCCTCTGCAGCAGAGGTAACTATGGGTCTTCCATTCCTGTGGCGGTCCTCATGAGAGCCAGTTTCATCATAGCGCTTGATGATTTTTGCGACTGCACTTGAAGAAACTTTCAAAGTTCTTGAAATGTTCCGTCTTGACTGACCTTCATGTCTTAAAGTAATGATGGACTGTAATTTCACTTTGCTTATTTGAGCTGTTCTTGCCATAATATGGACTTGGTCTTTTACCAAATAGGGCTATCTTCTGTATACCACCCCTACCTTGTCACAACACAACTGATTGGCTCAAATGCATTAAGAAGGAAATAAATTCCACAAATTCACTTTTAAGAAGGCACACCTGTTAATTGCAATGTATTCCAGGTGATGAAGCTGGTTGAGAGAATGTCAAGAGTGTGCAAAGCTGTCATCAAGGCAAAGGGTGGCTACTTTGAAGAATCTCAAATATAAAATATATTTTGATTTTTTGGTTACTACATGATTCCATATGTTTTATTTCATAGTTTTGATGTCTTCACTATTAATCTACAATGTAAAAAAATTTTAAATAAAGAAGAACCCTTGATTGAGTAGGTGTGTCCAAACTCTTGACTGGTACTGTAAGTGGTTGATCTCTCTCTCTCTGTTTATATACGTGGTTGATCTCTCTCTCTCTCTGTTTATATAACTGGTTGATATCTCTCTCTGTTTATATACGTGGTTGATCTCCCTCTCTCTCTGTTTATATAACTGGTTGATATCTCTCTCTCTCTGTTTATATAACTGGTTGATATCTCTCTCTCTCTCTGTTTATATACGTGGTTGATCTCCCTCTCTCTCTGTTTATATAAGTGGTTGATCTCCCTCTCTCTCTGTTTATATAACTGGTTGATATCTCTCTCTCTCTCTGTTTATATAACTGGTTGATATCTCTCTCTCTCTCTGTTTATATAAGTGGTTGATCTCCCTCTCTCTCTGTTTATATAACTGGTTGATATCTCTCTCTCTCTCTGTTTATATAAGTGGTTGATCTCCCTCTCTCTCTGTTTATATAACTGGTTGATCTCCCTCTCTCTCTGTTTATATAACTGGTTGATCTCTCTCTCTCTGTTTATATAAGTGGTTGATCTCTCTCTCTCTCCGTTTATATAAGTGGTTGATCTCTCTCTGTTTATATAAGTGGTTGATCTCCCTCTCTCTCTGTTTATATACGTGGTTGATCTCCCTCTCTCTCTGTTTATATATGTGGTTGATCTCCCTCTCTCTCTGTTTATATAAGTGGTTGATATCTCTCTCTCTCTCTGTTTATATAAGTGGTTGATCTCCCTCTCTCTCTGTTTATATAACTGGTTGATATCTCTCTCTGTTTATATAACTGGTTGATATCTCTCTCTCTCTCTCTGTTTATATAAGTGGTTGATCTCCCTCTCTCTCTGTTTATATAACTGGTTGATCTCCCTCTCTCTCTGTTTATATAACTGGTTGATATCTCTCTCTCTCTCTGTTTATATAAGTGGTTGATATCTCTCTCTCTCTCTCTCTGTTTATATACGTGGTTGATCTCTCTCTCTCTGTTTATATAAGTGGTTGATCTCTCTCTCTCTCCGTTTATATAAGTGGTTGATCTCTCTCTGTTTATATAAGTGGTTGATATCTCTCTCTCTCTCTCTGTTTATATACGTGGTTGATCTCCCTCTCTCTCTGTTTATATAACTGGTTGATATCTCTCTCTCTCTCTCTCTGTTTATATACGTGGTTGATCTCCCTCTCTCTCTGTTTATATAACTGGTTGATATCTCTCTCTCTCTCTCTGTTTATATAAGTGGTTGATATCTCTCTCTCTCTCTCTGTTTATATAAGTGGTTGATATCTCTCTCTCTCTGTTTATATAAGTGGTTGATATCTCTCTCTCTCTCTGTTTATATAAGTGGTTGATCTCTCTCTCTCTGTTTATATAAGTGGTTGATCTCTCTCTCTGTTTATATAAGTGGTTGATATCTCTCTCTCTCTGTGTTTATATAAGTGGTTGATCTCTCTCTCTCTGTTTATATAAGTGGTTGATATCTCTCTCTGTTTATATAAGTGGTTGATCTCTCTCTCTCTGTTTATATAAGTGGTTGATCTCTCTCTCTGTTTATATAAGTGGTTGATATCTCTCTCTCTCTCTGTTTATATAAGTGGTTGATCTCTCTCTCTGTTTATATAAGTGGTTGATATCTCTCTCTCTCTCTGTTTATATAAGTGGTTGATCTCTCTCTCTCTGTTTATATAAGTGGTTGATATCTCTCTCTCTGTTTATATAAGTGGTTGATATCTCTCTCTGTTTATATAAGTGGTTGATCTCTCTCTCTGTTTATATAAGTGGTTGATCTCTCTCTCTGTTTATATAAGTGGTTGATCTCTCTCTGTTTATATAAGTGGTTGATCTCTCTCTCTCTCTCTCTGTTTATATAAGTGGTTGATCTCTCCCTCTCTCTGTTTATATAAGTGTACCAGAGTGACTGTACAGGTAACTGTAGTAACAGTGACCATGGCGATAGCTAAGGGTGCGCTGCCTACACAACCTCCCACATCCAGTCCACATGTCTAACCATGCATATGAGAGGTCATACACGTTACGCAGGTGACATCATACACATAGTATAGGTGACATCACACGCACGGCACACGCAATGCGGATGGGATGGAGTGAAGCCAGCCTCAGCCCAGGGCGGGGGAAACCACAGAGATATATAGGGAGGAAGAAGAGGAGGAGGAAGAGGAGGAGGAGGAGGAAGAGGAAGGGAAGAGGAGGAGGTAGATGGAGAGGAGGGGGAGGAGGAAGAAGAGGAGGAGGAAGAGGAGGAGGAGGAAGGGAAGAGGAGGAGGTAGATGGAGAGGAGAGGGAGGAGGAGGAAGAGGAGGAGGAAGATAGAGAGAAGGGGGAGGAGGAGGAAGAGTAGGAGGAAAAGGAGGAGGAAGATGGAGAGGAGGGGGAGGAGGTGGAAGAGGAGGAGGGAGAGGAGGAGGATGAAGAGGAGTGGGAAGATGGAGAGGAGGGGGAGGAGGAGGAAGAGGAGGGGGAGGAGGAGGAAGAGGAGGAGGGAGAGGAGGGGGAAGAGGAGGAGGGAGAGGAGGGGGAAGCAGCAGGCAGGTATGGAAGATGACTTTTCAGTAACAGAGCTGACCAAAACCTAAAAGGGACACAGTCTCTTTTTCATTTAAATATAATGTTTTTTTTATTTTTATAAAGGCTTAAAGATAAGCAAGTTAAATGGCGAATTCCATAATAAACTCACAGCAGAAATGGGTATAGTGGTAAAAGAAGATTTGTCTCACCTAAGATAGCAGTTGGCACAAAGGGATCTTGTTCATAACCCCAAAACAAGTGCAGAGATTGGAGGAAGAGGAAGAGGAAGAGGAGAGAAAATAGCGGTAAATAAAAGAATGGGAGATAAGAAAGCAGAAGAGCTAAATAACAGAGCAGAGTGAATGTGATTATAGACAGAAGAATACAGGCTTATAGCTGAAGACATAAGAACTATCAAACCTTACACAAAGAGACACTTTGGACTGTTGATATGGAACGGCACAATTATAGCTAGTACCTTCATACAGTGTATGGTCACTACAATTATAGCTAGTACCTTCATACAGTGTATGGTCACTACAATTATAGCTAGTACCTTCATACAGTGTATGGTCACTACAATTATAGCTAGTACCTTCATACAGTGTATGGTCACTACAATTATAGCTAGTACCTTCATACAGTGTATGGTCACTACAATTATTGATGCAACAACCACCTAGGTTTAAAGGTTAGACGATAAACATTCTGGTCAGAAGGGATGCCAAAAAAACAGCTAATAGCTAGGTATCATTTTCCAACCATTGACTTGTACTCTGGACGACCTACTGTGAGTCTACTATAGTGCAACAGAATGGTGTGTGTACCAGAGATGGAGTGAAGTTGAGTGTTTACCTGGGTAGTAGGATTTGGGGAGAGTTGAACTGAGAGTATTAGTCTTGTTCAGGGTGAAGGAGGACGGGGACGACGCAGCTAGAGAGAGAAAATAAAACTGTCGTCATTTACATAGTCATATAATCTGAACAGAATCATTCAACATGAACATAAATTATGTGAATCATACAATTTTAGTAGATTAGTAGTAATTTAGAGTAGCATTTTAGGACCAACACCATCTAGGACCAACACCATCTAGGACCAACACCATGCCATCTAGGACCAACACCATCTAGGACCAACACCATCTAGGACCAACACCATGCCATCTAGGACCAACACCATGACATCTAGGACCAACACCATCTAGGACCAACACCATCTAGGACCAACACCATCTAGGACCAACACCATCTAGGACCAACACCATCTAGGACCAACACCATGACATCTAGGACCAACACCATCTAGGACCAACACCATCTAGGACCAACACCATCTAGGACCAACACCATTACATCTAGGACCAACACCATGACATCTAGGACCAACACCATGACATCTAGGACCAACACCATCTAGGACCAACACCATCTAGGACCAACACCATGACATCTAGGACCAACACCGTGACATCTAGGACCAACACCATGACATCTAGGACCAACACCATCTAGGACCAACACTATCTAGGACCAACACCATCTAGGACCAACACCATCTAGCACCAACACCATCTAGGACCAACACCATGACATCTAGGACCAACACCGTGACATCTAGGACCAACACCATGACATCTAGGACCAACACCATCTAGGACCAACACTATCTAGGACCAACACCATCTAGGACCAACACCATCTAGGACCAACACTATCTAGGACCAACACTATCTAGGACCAACACTATCTAGGACCAACACTATCTAGGACCAACACCATCTAGGACCAACACCATCTAGGACCAACACCATCTAGGACCAACACCATCTAGGACCAACACCGTGACATCTAGGACCAAAACCATCTAGGACCAACACCATCTAGGACCAACACCATGACATCTAGGAACAACACCATCTAGGACCAACACCGTGACATCTAGGACCAACACCATGACATCTAGGACCAACACCATGACCTCTAGGACCAACACCATCTAGGACCAACACCATCTAGGACCAACACCATATAGGACCAACACCATGTCATCTAGGACCAACACCATGACATCTAGGACCAACACCATGACATCTAGGACCAACACCATGACATATAGGACCAACACCATCTAGGACCAACACAATCTAGGACCAAAACAATCTAGGACCAACACCATCTAGGACCAACACCATCTAGGACCAACATCATGACATCTAGGACCAAAACAATCTAGGACCAACACCATGACATCTAGGACCAACACCATGACATCTAGGTCCAACACCATCTAGGACCAACACCATCTAGGACCAAAACCATCTAGGACCAACACCATCTAGGACCAACACCATCTAGGACCAACACCATCTAGGACCAACACCATCTAGGACCAACACCATCTAGGACCAACATCATGACATCTAGGACCAAAACAATCTAGGACCAATACCATGACATCTAGGACCAAAACCATCTAGGACCAACACCATCTAGGACCAACACTGTCTAGGACCAACACCATCTAGGACCAACACCATGCCATCTAGGACCAACACCATCTAGGACCAACACCATGTCATCTAGGACCAACACCATCTAGGACCAACACCATGTCATCTAGGACCAACACCATGACATCTAGGACCAACACCATGACATCTAGGACCAACACCATGACATCTAGGACCAACACCATCTAGGACCAACACCATCTAGGACCAAAACAATCTAGGACCAACACCATGACATCTAGGTCCAACACCATCTAGGACCAACACCATCTAGGACCAAAACCATCTAGGACCAACACCATCTAGGACCAACACCATCTAGGACCAAGACCATCTAGGACCAACACCATCTAGGACCAACATCATGACATCTAGGACCAAAACAATCTAGGACCAACAACATGCCATCTAAGACCAATACCATGACATCTAGGACCAAAACCATCTAGGACCAACACCATCTAGGACCAACACCGTCTAGGACCAACTAGGACCAATACCATGACATCTAGGACCAAAACCATCTAGGACCAACACCATGTCATCTAGGACCAACACCATGACATCTAGGACCAACACCATCTAGGACCAACACAATCTAGGACCAACACCGTCTAGGACCAACTAGGACCAACACTAGGACCAACACCATGACATATAGGACCAACAGCATGACATCTAGGACCAACACCATCTAGGACAAACACCATCTAGGACCAACACCATCTAGGACCAACACTATCTAGGACCAACACCATGTCATCTAGGACCAACACCATGCCATCTATGACCAACACCATGCCATCTAGGACCAACACCATGACATCTAGGACCAACACCATCTAGGACCAACACCATCTAGGACAAAAAACCATCTAGGACCAACACTATCTAGGACCAACACCATGTCATCTAGGACCAACAACATGACACCTAGGACCAACACCATGACACCTAGGACCAACACCATCTAGGACCAACACCATCTAGGACCAACACCATCTAGGACCAACACCATCTAAGACCAACACCATGACACCTAGGACCAACACCATCTAGGACCAACACCATCTAGGACCAACACCATCTAGGACCAACACCATCTAGGACCAACACCATCTAGGACCAACACCATCTAGGACCAACACCATCTAGCACCAACACCATCTAGGACCAACACCATGACATCTAGGACCAACACCGTGACATCTAGGACCAACACCATGACATCTAGGACCAACACCATCTAGGACCAACACTATCTAGGACCAACACCATCTAGGACCAACACCATCTAGGACCAACACTATCTAGGACCAACACTATCTAGGACCAACACTATCTAGGACCAACACTATCTAGGACCAACACCATCTAGGACCAACACCATCTAGGACCAACACCATCTAGGACCAACACCATCTAGGACCAACACCGTGACATCTAGGACCAAAACCATCTAGGACCAACACCATCTAGGACCAACACCATGACATCTAGGAACAACACCATCTAGGACCAACACCGTGACATCTAGGACCAACACCACGACATCTAGGACCAACACCATGACCTCTAGGACCAACACCATCTAGGACCAACACCATCTAGGACCAACACCATATAGGACCAACACCATGTCATCTAGGACCAACACCATGACATCTAGGACCAACACCATGACATCTAGGACCAACACCATGACATATAGGACCAACACCATCTAGGACCAACACAATCTAGGACCAAAACAATCTAGGACCAACACCATCTAGGACCAACACCATCTAGGACCAACATCATGACATCTAGGACCAAAACAATCTAGGACCAACACCATGACATCTAGGACCAACACCATGACATCTAGGTCCAACACCATCTAGGACCAACACCATCTAGGACCAAAACCATCTAGGACCAACACCATCTAGGACCAACACCATCTAGGACCAACACCATCTAGGACCAACACCATCTAGGACCAACACCATCTAGGACCAACATCATGACATCTAGGACCAAAACAATCTAGGACCAATACCATGACATCTAGGACCAAAACCATCTAGGACCAACACCATCTAGGACCAACACTGTCTAGGACCAACACCATCTAGGACCAACACCATGCCATCTAGGACCAACACCATCTAGGACCAACACCATGTCATCTAGGACCAACACCATCTAGGACCAACACCATGTCATCTAGGACCAACACCATGACATCTAGGACCAACACCATGACATCTAGGACCAACACCATGACATCTAGGACCAACACCATCTAGGACCAACACCATCTAGGACCAAAACAATCTAGGACCAACACCATGACATCTAGGTCCAACACCATCTAGGACCAACACCATCTAGGACCAAAACCATCTAGGACCAACACCATCTAGGACCAACACCATCTAGGACCAACACCATCTAGGACCAACACCATCTAGGACCAACATCATGACATCTAGGACCAAAACAATCTAGGACCAACAACATGCCATCTAGGACCAATACCATGACATCTAGGACCAAAACCATCTAGGACCAACACCATCTAGGACCAACACCGTCTAGGACCAACTAGGACCAATACCATGACATCTAGGACCAAAACCATCTAGGACCAACACCATGTCATCTAGGACCAACACCATGACATCTAGGACCAACACCATCTAGGACCAACACAATCTAGGACCAACACCGTCTAGGACCAACTAGGACCAACACTAGGACCAACACCATGACATATAGGACCAACAGCATGACATCTAGGACCAACACCATCTAGGACAAACACCATCTAGGACCAACACCATCTAGGACCAACACTATCTAGGACCAACACCATGTCATCTAGGACCAACACCATGCCATCTATGACCAACACCATGCCATCTAGGACCAACACCATGACATCTAGGACCAACACCATCTAGGACCAACACCATCTAGGACCAAAACCATCTAGGACCAACACTATCTAGGACCAACACCATGTCATCTAGGACCAACAACATGACACCTAGGACCAACACCATGACACCTAGGACCAACACCATCTAGGACCAACACCATCTAGGACCAACACCATCTAGGACCAACACCATCTAAGACCAACACCATGACACCTAGGACCAACACCATCTAGGACCAACACCATCTAGGACCAACACCATCTAGGACCAACACCATCTAGGACCAACACCATCTAGGACCAACACCATCTAGGACCAACACCATGACATTTAGGACCAACACCATGACATCTAGGACCAAAACCATGACATCTAGGACCAAAACCATGACATCTAGGACCAACACCATGACATCTAGGACCAAAACCATCTAGGACCAACACCATGACATCTAGGACCAAAACCATCTAGGACCAACACCATGACATCTAGGACCAAAACCATCTAGGACCAACACCATCTAGGACCAACACCATCTAGGACCAACACCATCTAGAACCAACACCATCTAGGACCAACACCATCTAGGACCAACACCATGACATCTAGGACCAAAACCATCTAGGACCAACACCATGACATCTAGGACCAACACCATCTAGGACCAACACCATGACATCTAGGACCAAAACCATCTCGGACCAACACCATCTAGGACCAACACCATCTAGGACCAACACCATGACATCTAGGACCAACACCATCTAGGACCAACACCATGTCATCTAGGACCATCACCATGACATCTAAGACCAACACCACGACATCTAGGACCAACACCATCTAGAACCAACACCATCTAGGACCAACACTATCTAGGACCAACACCATGTCATCTAGGACCAACACCATGCCATCTATGACCAACACCATGCCATCTAGGACCAACACCATGACATCTAGGACCAACACCATCTAGGACCAACACCATCTAGGACAAAAACCATCTAGGACCAACACTATCTAGGACCAACACCATGTCATCTAGGACCAACAACATGACACCTAGGACCAACACCATGACACCTAGGACCAACACCATCTAGGACCAACACCATCTAGGACCAACACCATCTAGGACCAACACCATCTAAGACCAACACCATGACACCTAGGACCAACACCATCTAGGACCAACACCATCTAGGACCAACACCATCTAGGACCAACACCATCTAGGACCAACACCATCTAGGACCAACACCATCTAGGACCAACACCATGACATCTAGGACCAACACCATGACATCTAGGACCAAAACCATGACATCTAGGACCAAAACCATGACATCTAGGACCAACACCATGACATCTAGGACCAAAACCATCTAGGACCAACACCATGACATCTAGGACCAAAACCATCTAGGACCAACACCATGACATCTAGGACCAAAACCATCTAGGACCAACACCATCTAGGACCAACACCATCTAGGACCAACACCATCTAGAACCAACACCATCTAGGACCAACACCATCTAGGACCAACACCATGACATCTAGGACCAAAACCATCTAGGACCAACACCATGACATCTAGGACCAACACCATCTAGGACCAACACCATGACATCTAGGACCAAAACCATCTCGGACCAACACCATCTAGGACCAACACCATCTAGGACCAACACCATGACATCTAGGACCAACACCATCTAGGACCAACACCATGTCATCTAGGACCATCACCATGACATCTAAGACCAACACCACGACATCTAGGACCAACACCATCTAGAACCAACACCATCTAGAACCAACACCATCTAGAACCAACACCACGACATCTAGGACCAAAACCATCTAGGACCAACACCATGACATCTAGGACCAACACCATCTAGGACCAACACCGTCTAGGACCAAAACCATCTAGGACCAACACCATCTAGGACCAACACCATCTAGGACCAACACCATCTAGGACCAACACCATGACATCTAGGACCAACACCATGACATCTAGGACCAACACCATCTAGGACAAACACCATCTAGAACCAACACCATCTAGGACAAACACCATCTAGGACCAACACCATGCCATCTAGGACCAACACCATGCCATCTATGACCAACCCCATGCCATCTAGGACCAACACCATCTATGACCAACACCATCTAGGACCAACACCATGACATATAGGACCAACACCATGACATATAGGACCAACACCATCTAGGACCAACACCATGACATATAGGACCAACACCATGCCATCCAGGCTCTGTCGCAGCCGGCCGCGACCGGGAGACTCATGGGCGGCGCACAATTGGCCCAGCGTCGTCCAGGGTAGGGGAGGGAATGGCAGGCAGGGATGTAGCTCAGTTGATAGAGCATGGCGTTTGCAACGCCAGGGTTGTGCGTTTGATTCCCACGGGGGCCAGTATAAAAAAATATGTATTCACTAACTGTAAGTCGCTCTGGATAAGAGCGTCTGCTAAATGACTAAAATGTAAAATGTAAATGTAAAATCTAGGACCAACACCATGCCATCTAGGACCAACACCATGCCATCTAGGACCAACACCATGCCATCTAGGACCAACACCATCTAGGACCAACACCATCTAGGACCAACACCATGACATCTAGGACCAACACCATCTAGGACCAACACCATGTCATCTAGGACCATCACCATGACATCTAAGACCAACACCACGACATCTAGGACCAACACCATCTAGAACCAACACCATCTAGAACCAACACCATCTAGAACCAACACCATGACATCTAGGACCAACACCATCTAGGACCAACACCGTCTAGGACCAAAACCATCTAGGACCAACACCATGACATCTAGGACCAACACCATGCCATCTAGGACCAACACCATGACATCTAGGACCAACACCATCTAGGACCAACACCATGACATCTAGGACCAACACCATCTAGGACCAACACCATCTAGGACCAAAACCATCTAGGACCAACACCATGTCATCTAGGACCAACACCATGACATCTATGACCAACACCATGACATCTAGGACCAAAACCATCTAGGACCAACACCATGACATCTAGGACCAACACCATCTAGGACCAACACCATGACATCTAGGACCAAAACAATCTAGGACCAACACCATGCAATCTAGGACCAATACCATGACATCTAGGACCAAAACCATCTAGGACCAACACCATCTAGGACCAACACCATCTAGGACCAACACCGTCTAGGACCAACACCATCTAGGACCAACACCATGCCATCTAGGACCAACACCATGCCATCTATGACCAACACCATGCCATCTAGGACCAACACCATGCCATCTATGACCAACACCATGCCATCTAGGACCAACACCATGACATCTAGGACCAACACCATCTAGGACCAAAACCATCTAGGACCAACACTATCTAGGACCAACAGCATGTCATCTAGGACCAACAACATGACACCTAGGACCAACACCATGACACCTAGGACCAACACCATCTAGGACCAACACCATCTAGGACCAACACCATATAGGACCAACACCATCTAAGACCAACACCATGACACCTAGGACTAACACCATCTAGGACCAACACCATCTCGGACCAACACCACCTAGGACCAACACCATCTAGGACCAACACCATCTAGGACCAACACCATCTAGGACCAACACCATCTAGGACCAACACCATCTAGGACCAACACCATGACATCTAGGACCAACACCATGACATCTAGGACCAACACCATGACATATAGGACCAACACCATGACATCTAGGACCAAAACCATGACATCTAGGACCAACACCATGACATCTAGGACCAAAACCATCTAGGACCAACACCATGACATCTAGGACCAAAACCATCTAGGACCAACACCATCTAGGACCAAAACCATCTAGGACCAACACCATCTAGGACCAACACCATCTAGGACCAACACCATGACATCTAGGACCAACACCATCTAGGACCAACACCATCTAGGACCAACACCATCTAGGACCAACACCATGACATCTAGGACCAAAACCATCTAGGACCAACACCATCTAGGACCAACACCATCTAGGACCAACACCATGACATCTAGGACCAAAACCATCTAGGACCAACACCATTACATCTAGGACCAACACCATCTAGGACCAACACCATGACATCTAGGACCAAAACCATCTCGGACCAACACCATCTAGGACCAACACCATCTAGGACCAACACCATGCCATCTAGGACCAACACCATGCCATCTAGGACCAACACCATGTCATCTAGGACCATCACCATGCCATCTAAGACCAACACCACGACATCTAGGACCAACACCATCTAGAACCAACACCATCTAGAACCAACACCATCTAGAACCAACACCATCTAGGACCAACACCATCTATGACCAACACCATGACATCTAGGACCAACACCATGACATCTAGGACCAACACCATCTAGGACCAACACCGTCTAGGACCAAAACCATCTAGGACCAACACCATGACATCTAGGACCAACACCATGACATCTAGGACCAACACCATGACATCTAGGACCAACACCATCTAGGACCAACACCATGACATCTAGGACCAATACCATCTAGGACAAACACCATCTAGGACCAAAACAATCTATGACCAACACCATCTAGGACCAGCACCATGACATCTAGGACCAACACCATCTAGGACCAACACCATCTATGACCAACACCATCTAGGACCAACACCATGACATATAGGACCAACACCATGCCATCCAGGCTCTGTCGCAGCCGGCCGCGACCGGGAGACTCATGGGCGGCGCACAATTGGCCCAGCGTCGTCCAGGGTAGGGGAGGGAATGGCAGGCAGGGATGTAGCTCAGTTGATAGAGCATGGCGTTTGCAACGCCATGGTTGTGCGTTCGATTCCCACGGGGGGCCAGTATAAAAAAATATGTATTCACTAACTGTAAGTCGCTCTGGATAAGAGCGTCTGCTAAATGACTAAAATGTAAAATGTAAATGTAAAATCTAGGACCAACACCATGCCATCTAGGACCAACACCATGCCATCTAGGACCAACACCATGCCATCTAGGACCAACACCATGCCATCTAGGACCAACACCATCTAGGACCAACACCATGACATCTAGGACCAACACCATGCCATCTAGGACCAACACCATGACATCTAGGACCAACACCATCTAGGACCAACACCATCTAGGACCAAAACCATCTAGGACCAACACCATGTCATCTAGGACTAACACCATGACATCTATGACCAACACCATGACATCTAGGACCAACACCATCTAGGACCAACACCATCTAGGACCAACACCATGACATCTAGGACCAACACCATGACATCTAGGACTAACACCATCTCGGACCAACACCATCTAGGACCAACACCATCTAGGACCGACACCATCTAAAACCAACACCATCCAACAATACACCATGCCATATAGGACCAATACCATGCCATCTAGGACCAACACCATCTAGGACCGACACCATCTAAAACCAACACCATCCAACAATACACCATGCCATATAGGACCAACACCATGCCATCTAGGACCAACACCATGCCATCTAGGACCAACACCATGACATCTAGGACCAACACCATGAGATCTAGGACCAACACCATCTAGGGCCAATATCATGCCATCTAGGACCAACACCATGCCATCTATGTCCAACACCATGACATCTAGCACCAACACCATGAGATCTAGGACCAACACCATCTAGGACCAACACCATCTAGGACCAACACCATCTAGGACCAACACCATCTAGGACCAACACCATCTAGGACCAACACCATATAGGACCAACACCATGACATCTAGGACCAACACCATCTAGGACCAACACCATCTAGGACAAACACCATCTAGGACCAACACCATCTAGGACCAACACCATCCAACACTACACCATGCCATATAGGACCAATATCATGACATCTAGGACCAACACCATGCCATCTAGGACCAACACCATCTAGGACCAACACCATCTAGGACCAACACCATGACATCTAGGACCAACACCATCTAGGACCAACACCATCTAGGACCAACACCATCTAGGACCAACACCATCTAGGACCAACACCATCTAGGACAAACACCATCTAGGACCAACACCATCTAGGACCAACACCATCCAACACTACACCATGCCAAATAGGACAAATATCATGACATCTAGGACCAACACCATGCCATCTAGGACCAACACCATGCCATCTAGGACCAACACCATGCCATCTAGGACCAACACCATGCCATCTAGGACCAACACCATGCCATCTAGGACCAACACCATGACATCTAAGCTCCTGAGTGGCGCAGTGGTCTAAGCCGGCCGCGACCGGGAGACTCATGGGCCATTCCCTCCCCTACCCAGCGTCGTCCAGGGTAGGGGAGGGAATGGCCGGCAGGGATGTAGCTCAGTTGATAGAGCATGGCGTTTGGGTTCGATTCCCACGGGGGGCCAGTATAAAAAATAAAAATAAAGTCGCTCTGGATAAGAGCGTCTGCTAAATGACTAAAATGTAAATGTAAATGTAAATCTAGGACCAACACCATGACATCTAGGACCAACACCATGCCATCTAGGACCAACACCATGCCATCTATGACCAACACCATCTAGGACCAACACCATCTAGGACCAACACCATCTAGGACCAACACCATGACATCTAGGACCAACACCATGCCATCTAGGACCAACACCATGACATCTAGGACCAACACCATGCCATCTAGGACCAACACCATCTAGGACCAACACCATCTAGGACCAACACCATCTAGGACAAACACCATGACATCTAGGACAGGAGGGAGGAGGACAGTAGGACAACATTAGGGGGCTCAGGCTTTGGGGACAGGAGGGAGGAGGACAGTAGGACAACATTAGGGGGCTCAGGCTTTGGGGACAGGAGGGAGGAGGACAGTAGGACAACATTAGGGGGCTCAGGCTTTGGGGACAGGAGGGAGGAGGACAGTAGGACAACATTAGGGGCTCAGGCTTTGGGGACAGGAGGGAGGAGGACAGTAGGACAACATTAGGGGGCTCAGGCTTTGGGAACAGGAGGGAGGAGGACAGTAGGACAACATTAGGGGGCTCAGGCTTTGGGAACAGGAGAGACGAGGACAGTAGGACAACATTAGGGGGCTCAGGCTTTGGGAACAGGAGGGAGGAGGACAGTAGGACAACATTAGGGGGCTCAGGCTTTGGGGACAGGAGGGAGGAGGACAGTAGGACAACATTAGGGGGCTCAGGCTTTGGGGACAGGAGGGAGGGAGGACAGTAGGACAACATTAGGGGGCTCAGGCTTTGGGGACAGGAGGGAGGAGGACAGTAGGACAACATTAGGGGGCTCAGGCTTTGGGGACAGGAGGGAGGAGGACAGTAGGACAACATTAGGGGGCTCAGGCTTTGGGGACAGGAGGGAGGAGGACAGTAGGACAACATTAGGGGGCTCAGGCTTTGGGGACAGGAGAGACGAGGACAGTAGGACAACATTAGGGGGCTCAGGCTTTGGGGACAGGAGGGAGGAGGACAGTAGGACAACATTAGGGGGCTCAGGCTTTGGGGACAGGAGGGAGGAGGACAGTAGGACAACATTAGGGGGGCTCAGGCTTTGGGGACAGGAGAGACGAGGACAGTAGGACAACATTAGGGGGCTCAGGCTTTGGGGACAGGAGGGAGGAGGACAGTAGGACAACATTAGGGGGCTCAGGCTTTGGGAACAGGAGGGAGGAGGACAGTAGGACAACATTAGGGGGCTCAGGCTTTGGGGACAGGAGGGAGGAGGACAGTAGGACAACATTAGGGGGCTCAGGCTTTGGGGACAGGAGAGACGAGGACAGTAGGACAACATTAGGGGGCTCAGGCTTTGGGGACAGGAGGGAGGAGGACAGTAGGACAACATTAGGGGGCTCAGGCTTTGGGGACAGGAGGGAGGAGGACAGTAGGACAACATTAGGGGGCTCAGGCTTTGGGGACAGGAGGGAGGAGGACAGTAGGACAACATTAGGGGGCTCAGGCTTTGGGAACAGGAGGGAGGAGGACAGTAGGACAACATTAGGGGGCTCAGGCTTTGGGGACAGGAGGGAGGAGGACAGTAGGACAACATTAGGGGGCTCAGGCTTTGGGGACAGGAGGGAGGAGGACAGTAGGACAACATTAGGGGGCTCAGGCTTTGGGAACAGGAGGGAGGAGGACAGTAGGACAACATTAGGGGGCTCAGGCTTTGGGGACAGGAGGGAGGAGGACAGTAGGACAACATTAGGGGGCTCAGGCTTTGGGAACAGGAGGGAGGAGGACAGTAGGACAACATTACTGGGATAAGGACTGAGATAACAGTGGATAGAGTCTTTGGACAGAGAGGGAGGGGTATGAACGAGACAATATCAGAGGGACGTAACAACCACAGTAGTAGACAGTCAGTTGAGGTCAAAGCTTAAGTGTCTCCTGCAGAGCTGGAGGAGGAGGAGGAGGAGGAGGAGGAGGAGGAGGAGGAGGAGGAGGAGGGTCTAATCACCGAGGCCTATCCCCAGCTGCACCACCTCTACACAGAGACTGAGGTAAGGTAGGGTCTTCTGTGTTTAGGGTTAGTTGTTGTAATTAGGATTTGGGGTGATGTCAGGGTAAGATGCTGTCATTAGCTACCCCATGTAGCTGTACATATTGTACTGAAGTCAACATCATCAGCATTAGGATTGTAGCGTGTTAAGATGTTAAGAAGCTGAGGCGTGTGAGATTATAGGTTTTAGCTGATGTGTAGCTGCTGTACATACCTTATTGAAGCCAAGTTCATGGGCATTAGATACATCTACATTAGATACATCTACATTAGATACATCTACATTAGATACATCTACATTAGATAGGTCTACATTAGATAGGTCTACATTAGATAGGTCTACATTAGATAGGTCTACATTAGATAGATCTACATTAGATAGAGCTACATTAGTTAGGCCTACATTAGATAGGTCTACATTAGATAGATCTACATTAGATAGTTCTACATTAGCTAGCTCTACATTAGCTAGCTCTACATTAGTTAGGCCTACATTAGATAGTTCTACATTAGCTAGCTCTACATTAGATAGATCTACATTAGTTAGGCCTACATTAGATAGTTCTACATTAGCTAGCTCTACATTAGATATATCTACATTAGATATACAGTGGGGAGAACAAGTATTTGATACACTGCCGATTTTGCAGGTTTTCCTACTTACAAAGCATGTAGAGGTCTGTAATTTTTATCATAGGTACACTTCAACTGTGAGAGACGGAATCTAAAACAAATATCCAGAAAATCACATTGTATGATTTTTAAGTAATTCATTTGCATTTTATTGCATGACATAAGTATTTGATACATAAGAAAAGCAGAACTTAATTTTTGGTACAGAAACCTTTGTTTGCAATTACAGAGATCATACGTTTCCTGTAGGTCTTGACCAGGTTTGCACACACTGCAGCAGGGATTTTGGCCCACACCTCCATACAGACCTTCTCCAGATCCTTCAGGTTTCGGGGCTGTCGCTGGGCAATACGGACTTTCAGCTCCCTCCAAAGATGTTCTATTGGGTTCAGGTCTGGAGACTGGCTAGGCCACTCCAGGACCTTGAGATGCTTCTTACGGAGCCACTCCTTAGTTGCCCTGGCTGTGTGTTTCGGGTCGTTGTCATGCTGGAAGACCCAGCCACGACCCATCTTCAATGCTCTTACTGAGGGAAGGAGGTTGTTGGCCAAGATCTTGCGATACATGGCCCCATCCATCCTCCCCTCAATACGGTGCAGTCGCCTGTCCCCTTTGCAGAAAAGCATCCCCAAAGAATGATGTTTCCATCTCCATGCTTCACGGTTGGGATGGTGTTCTTGGGGTTGTACTCATCCTTCTTCTTCCTCCAAACACGGCGAGTGGAGTTTAGACCAAAAAGCTTTATTTTTGTCTCATCAGACCACACGACCTTCTCCCATTCCTCCTCTGGATCATCCAGATGGTCATTGGCAAACTTCAGACGGGCCTGGACATGCGCTGGCTTGAGCAGGGGGACCTTGCGTGCGCTGCAGGATTTTAATCCATGACGGCGTAGTGTGTTACTAATGGTTTTCTTTGAGACTGTGGTCCCAGCTCTCTTCAGGTCATTGACCAGGTCCTGCCGTGTAGTTCTGGGCTGATCCCTCACCTTCCTCATGATCGTTGATGCCCCACGAGGTGAGATCTTGCATGGAGCCCCAGACCGAGGGTGATTGACCGTCATATTGAACTTCTTCCATTTTCTAATAATTGCGCCAACAGTTGTTGCTTTCTCACCAAGCTGCTTGCCCATTGTCCTGTAGCCCATCCCAGCCTTGTGCAGGTATACAATTTTATCCCTGATGTCCTTACACAGCTCTCTGGTCTTGGCCATTGTGGAGAGGTTGGAGTATGTTTGATTGAGTGTGTGGACAGGTGTCTTTTATACAGGTAACGAGTTCAAATAGGTGCAGTTAATACAGGTAATGAGTGGAGAACAGGAGGGCTTCTTAAAGAAAAACAAACAGGTCTGTGAGAGCCGGAATTCTTACTGGTTGGTAGGTGATCAAATACTTATGTCATGCAATAAAATGCAAATTAATTACTTAAAAATCATACAATGTGATTTGTGACTCTCACAGTTGAAGTGTACCTATGATAAAAAATTACAGACCTCTACATGCATTGTAAGTAGGAAAACCTGCAAAATCGGCAGTGTATCAAATACTTGTTCTCCCCACTGTATCTACATTAGATAGTTCTACATTAGATAGGTCTACATTAGATATATCTACATTATATAGATCTACATTAGATAGATCTACATTAGATAGGTCTACATTAGATAGTTCTACATTAGATAGTTCTACATTAGATAGATCTACATTAGATATATCTACATTAGATAGAGCTACATTAGTTAGTTCTACATTAGATATATCTACATTATATAGATCTACATTAGATAGATCTACATTAGATATATCTACATTAGATAGAGCTACATTAGTTAGTTCTACATTAGATATATCTACATTATATAGATCTACATTAGATAGATCTACATTAGATAGTTCTACATTAGATAGGTCTACATTAGATAGATCTACATTAGATAGTTCTACATTAGATAGATCTACATTAGATAGATCTACATTAGATAGATCTACATTAGATAGTTCTACATTATATAGATCTACATTAGATAGATCTACATTAGATAGTTCTACATTAGATAGGTCTACATTAGATATGTCTACATTAGTTAGGTCTACATTAGATAGGTCTACATTAGATATATCTACATTATATAGTTCTACATTAGATAGTTCTACATTAGATAGATCTACATTAGATACATCTACATTAGATAGGCCTACGTTTAATTATTAAGGGGGCTGGAGAGAAGCTAACTACAGGCTGAGCTGTTAGGTCTAATCAGAGACTGAGGTGCTGTAGGGTTGTAAGTTATTTAGGTGAAGTGTTGTTATTAACTGTGTGGAGTGTGTTAGGTTTAGTAGCTGCACTGAAGTCAATTTCATGGGCATTACGTCAATTAGAATAGAGGGCTTCTGCATGTGCTGACCTGTGACCTCTAGAAAGGAGAGAAGGCCAGACAACCTATCATTCCCAGAGTATTTACTAAAGATGTTCAGAATAAGATGGTGATTCCAAAGCTAAAACTGCATGCACTCACTTACAATGACTTTATATAAGGATATCCAGTTGACGTTTGTAAACGTAATACACTATATATATATATATATATATGTATGTTTACATCAACCTGGACGCCCGGCTACTTACTCCGGCCATTGAGGGCGAGGGTGCACTCGCTGCGGCCATTGAGGGCGAGGGTGCACTCGCTCCTAGTATTGAGGGTGTGACTGTGTGTGTCCATGAAGGACAAGGCCTCGTCACAGTTTGTCCCCTGCTCCGTATAACTCTTATCCATGGAGTTCACCATCACTGTCATCTCCTGCCGAGTACTGCTCAACGTCTCCTTACGCTTCTTAGCCAGCTTCCTGTTTAGGAGAAAATAACAACAATAATGTCATAAGGAAAACAGTTAAACAGATGATGGTAGACAGGAAAACAGTTAAACAGATGATGGTAGAGACTGAGTAGAAATGATGGAAATCCACATGAAAGACAAAGGTTCCATTTAGTTAATTTTTGACAGAACGCCAGTGCTTGAGTATTTGATAAGATAATCTTGAAATGTATGACGTCATTGCACAGTTTGTCGTTACCTTATAACTAACTCGCTAACTAACTAGTTCTTGCATCCAGTCTTTTAAATTGAGAAATGCTTGTAGGAAAACCTTTTCATTCCAATTCGAGCCAAGCAAACCGATCCAAACCCTTCTGGCAAGCCTTTGTCTACTGAATGCAGATACATCAGCGAGCCTGATGAAAGGTCAATTAGCCAGTAGATCTGGGGGTGGAGAACGCATTACAAAAGGGAAATAAAGTTTGTTTGCCTCAAGAACCAAACTGCCTTCTGGGCCTCCTCCAGAACCACTCGATTCTGGGACAAACAACTCTATGTGCATATAATATACATTATATACATTTTGGGTCGTCTTTGGACCGGATGCCTTTTGGGCCTTCTTCAGGCCAATTCACCTCAACATAGTGTGTAACAAAACAACAACTTTATACTCAGACAAACAATGCTACTTTGTGCATATGGAAAATAGATGGGAGAGCCTCATCACGGTACTCTACTCCATAGAACCTCATCACGGTACTCTACCCCATAGAACCTCATCACGGTACTCTACCCCATAGAACCTCATCACGGTACTCTACCCCATAGAACCTCATCACGGTACTCTACCCCATAGAACCTCATCACGGTACTCTACCCCATAGAACCTCATCACGGTACTCTACCCCATAGAACCTCATCACGGTACTCTACCCCATTGAACCTCATCACGGTACTCTACCCCATAGAACCTCATCACGGTACTCTACCCCATAGAACCTCATCACGGTACTCTACCCCATAGAACCTCATCACGGTACTCTACCCCCATAGAACCTCATCACGGTACTCTACCCCATAGAACCTCATCACGGTACTCTACCCCATAGAACCTCATCACGGTACTCTACCCCATAGAACCTCATCACGGTACTCTACCCCATTGAACCTCATCACGGTACTCTACCCCATAGAACCTCATCACGGTACTCTACCCCATAGAACCTCATCACGGTACTCTACCCCATTGAACCTCATCACGATACTCTACCCCATAGAACCTCATCACGGTACTCTACCCCATAGAACCTCATCACGGTACTCTACCCCATAGAACCTCATCACGGTACTCTACCCCATAGAACCTCATCATGGTACTCTACCCCATAGAACCTCATCACGGTACTCTACCCCATAGAACCTCATCACGGTACTCTACCCCATAGAACCTCATCACGGTACTCTACCCCATAGAACCTCATCACGGTACTCTACCCCATTGAACCTCATCACGGTACTCTACCCCATAGAACCTCATCACGGTACTCTACCCCATAGAACCTCATCACGGTACTCTACTCCATAGAACCTCATCATGGTACTCTACCCCATAGAACCTCATCACGGTACTCTACCCCATAGAACCTCATCACGGTACTCTACCCCATAGAGCCTCATCACGGTACTCTACCCCATAGAACCTCATCATGGTACTCTACCCCATAGAACCTCATCATGGTACTCTACCCCATAGAACCTCATCACGGTACTCTACCCCATAGAACCTCATCACGGTACTCTACCCCATAGAACCTCATCACGGTACTCTACCCCATAGAACCTCATCACGGTACTCTACCCCATAGAACCTCATCACGGTACTCTACCCCATAGAACCTCATCACGGTACTCTACCCCATTGAACCTCATCACGATACTCTACCCCATAGAACCTCATCACGGTACTCTACCCCATAGAACCTCATCACGGTACTCTACCCCATTGAACCTCATCACGATACTCTACCCCATAGAACCTCATCACGGTACTCTACCCCATAGAACCTCATCACGGTACTCTACCCCATAGAACCTCATCACGGTACTCTACCCCATAGAACCTCATCATGGTACTCTACCCCATAGAACCTCATCACGGTACTCTACCCCATAGAACCTCATCACGGTACTCTACCCCATAGAACCTCATCACGGTACTCTACCCCATAGAACCTCATCACGGTACTCTACCCCATTGAACCTCATCACGGTACTCTACCCCATAGAACCTCATCACGGTACTCTACCCCCATAGAACCTCATCACGGTACTCTACTCCATAGAACCTCATCATGGTACTCTACCCCATAGAACCTCATCACGGTACTCTACCCCATAGAACCTCATCACGGTACTCTACCCCATAGAGCCTCATCACGGTACTCTACCCCATAGAACCTCATCATGGTACTCTACCCCATAGAACCTCATCATGGTACTCTACCCCATAGAACCTCATCACGGTACTCTACCCCATAGAACCTCATCACGGTACTCTACCCCATAGAAATAGAGCCTCATTCTAGATCTGTCCACTACCCTATATCAGAAATCATCACCAATAGGCTAGCTAGGTTCCTTCAGGTGAACTCATCTCAACTCAACAAAGTAGTTAATAAAACAAGAACTCTATACTCGAACACACACGCACAGACACACACACACACACACACACACACACACACACGCACACACTACACTCACACACACACCACTCAGTCCAGCAACAATACAGTACCTACCTGATGAAGTTCTCCTACTACAACACAATGCAGCTCATGGTCAAATTAAGGCCTCTGCATTGTACCCCTGAATGGAATTGTACTTAACAAAGACATGCTCATTTCTAGTCTCTCATGGCTGTGGGGGTAATTTGTCACCCTGACCTTTAACAACCCCCACGCTCTCACTCTCTCTCTCTTACACAACTGTCCTTCCAGATCAACCATCTCGAACTAACCCAACCTTTCAGCAGAGCTTTGTTCATTCTCTTGCTCTCTCTCTGTTTCTCTCTCTCTCTGTTTCTCTCTCTCTCTCTGTTTCTCTCTCTCTCTCTGTTTCTCTCTCTCTCTCTCTCTGTTTCTCTCTCTCTCTGTTTCTCTCTCTCTCTGCATCTCTGTGTCTGTCTTTCTGTCTCTCTCTGTCTCTCTTTCCCTCTCTTTCTTTCTCTCACTCTCTCATTCTCTCTCTGTATCTCTTTCAGTCTCTCTTTCTCTCTCTCTCTCTCTCTCTCTCTCTCTCTCTCTCTCTCTCTCTCTCTCTCTCTCTCTCTCTCTCTAATTGAAAGCTGAACCAATTGAAAACAGCTTGATAGTGAACATACATTACAATGTACAGCTATAGCTCCTGACTTGGAGGGGAAAATCTGTGTAAGAATTAACTATCTCTGTCTTCCAACTGTTCCGAAACACTTTGTCAGTGGCTGTCTTAGTCTGACCTTTTGACTATGATTGTATCCCAAATGGAATGCTATTCCCTATACAGTGTACTACCTTTGACCAGGGCCCTGTAGTGCACTATGAAGGGAATGGGGTGCCATTTGGGACGCAGCCTAGAAGCCTGTCTCACAGACACACTGTGCCGGCTGATGACACTCCTGCTGCGTTGGTTTAGATCTCTCCTGTTTATTCAATTTAGCTATATGGCCCTACACCCCCACCAGGCCCCTACCAGGCCTCCACCAGGCCCCCACCAGGTCTCCACCAAGCCCCCACCAGGCCCCCTACCAGGCCCCCACCAGGCCCCCACCAGGCCTCCACCAGGCCTCCACCAGGCCCCCACCAGGCCTCCACCAGGTCTCCACCAGGCCCCCACAAGGCCCCCACCAGGCCTCCACCAGGTCTCCACCAGGCCCCCACAAGGCCCCCACCAGGCCTCCACCAGGTCTCCACCAGGCCCCCACCAGGTCTCCACCAAGCCCCCACCAGGCCTCCAACAGGCCTCCACCAGGCCCCAACCAGGCATCCACCAGGCCCCCACCAGGTCTCCAACAAGCCCCCACCAGGCCTCCACCAGGCCCCCACCAGGCCTCCACCAGGTCTCCACCAGGCCCCCAGCAGGCCTCCACCAGGCCCCCACCAGGCATCCACCAGGCCCCCACCAGGTCTCCACCAAGCCCCCACCAGGCCTCCACCAGGCCCCCACCAGGCCTCCACCAGGCCTCCACCAGGTCTCCACCAGGTCTCCACCAGGCCCCCAGCAGGCCTCCACCAGGCCCCCAACAGGTCTCCACCAGGTCTTGGTCTGTGTTCTAAATGGTGCCCTGGTCTTGGTCGGTGTTCTAAATGGTGCCCTGGTCTTGGTCTGTGTTTAAATGGTGCCCTGGTCTTGGTCTGTGTTCTAAATGGTGCCCTGGTCTTGGTCTGTGTTCTAAATGGTGCCCTGGTCTTGGTCTGTGTTCTAAATGGTGCCCTGGTGCCCTGGTCTTGTTCTGTGTTCTAAATGGTGCCCTGGTCTTGGTCTGTGTTTAAATGGTGCCCTGGTCTTGGTCTGTGTTCTAAATGGTGCCCTGGTCTTGGTCTGTGTTCTAAATGGTGCCCTGGTCTTGGTCTGTGTTCTAAATGGTGCCCTGGTCTTGGTCTGTGTTCTAAATGGTGCCCTGGTGCCCTGGTCTTGGTCTGTGTTTAAATGGTGCCCTGGTCTTGGTCTGTGTTCTAAATGGTGCCCTGGTCTTGGTCTGTGTTTAAATGGTGCCCTGGTCTTGGTCAGTGTTCTAAATGGTGCCCTGGTCTTGGTCTGTGTTCTAAAAGGTGCCCTGGTCTTGGTCTGTGTTCTAAATGGTGCCTGGTCTTGGTCTGTGTTCTAAATGGTGCCCCTGGTCTTGGTCAGTGTTCTAAATGGTGCCCTGGTCTTGGTCAGTGTTCTAAATGGTGCCCTGGTCTTGGTCAGTGTTCTAAATGGTGCCCTGGTCTTGGTCTGTGTTCTAAATGGTGCCCTGGTCTTGGTCTGTGTTCTAAATGGTGCCTCGTCTTGGTCAGTGTTCTAAATGGTGCCCTGGTCTTGGTCTGTGTTCTAAATGGTGCCCTGGTCTTGGTCTGTGTTCTAAATGGTGCCCTGGTCTTGGTCTGTGTTCTAAATGGTGCCCTGGTCTTGGTCTGTGTTCTAAATGGTGCCCTGGTCTTGGTCTGTGTTCTAAATGGTGCCCTGGTGCCCTGGTCTTGGTCTGTGTTTAAATGGTGCCCTGGTCTTGGTCTGTGTTCTAAATGGTGCCCTGGTCTTGGTCTGTGTTTAAATGGTGCCCTGGTCTTGGTCAGTGTTCTAAATGGTGCCCTGGTCTTGGTCTGTGTTCTAAAAGGTGCCCTGGTCTTGGTCTGTGTTCTAAATGGTGCCCTCGTCTTGGTCTGTGTTCTAAATGGTGCCCTGGTCTTGGTCTGTGTTTAAATGGTGCCCTGGTCTTGGTCAGTGTTCTAAATGGTGCCCTGGTCTTGGTCTGTGTTCTAAAAGGTGCCCTGGTCTTGGTCTGTGTTCTAAATGGTGCCCTCGTCTTGGTCTGTGTTCTAAATGGTGCCCCTGGTCTTGGTCTGTGTTCTAAATGGTGCCCTGGTCTTGGTCTGTGTTCTAAATGGTGCCCTGGTCTTGGTCTGTGTTCTAAATGGTGCCCTGGTCTTGGTCTGTGTTCTAAATGGTGCCCTGGTCTTGGTCTGTGTTCTAAATGGTGCCCTGGTCTTGGTCAGTGTTCTAAATGGTGCCCTGGTCTTGGTCAGTGTTCTAAATGGTGCCCTCGTCTTGGTCTGTGTTCTAAATGGTGCCCTGGTCTTGGTCTGTGTTTAAATGGTGCCCTGGTCTTGGTCAGTGTTCTAAATGGTGCCCTGGTCTTGGTCTGTGTTCTAAAAGGTGCCCTGGTCTTGGTCTGTGTTCTAAATGGTGCCCTCGTCTTGGTCTGTGTTCTAAATGGTGCCCTGGTCTTGGTCTGTGTTCTAAATGGTGCCCTGGTCTTGGTCTGTGTTCTAAATGGTGCCCTGGTCTTGGTCTGTGTTCTAAATGGTGCCCTGGTCTTGGTCTGTGTTCTAAATGGTGCCCTGGTCTTGGTCTGTGTTCTAAATGGTGCCCTGGTCTTGGTCAGTGTTCTAAATGGTGCCCTGGTCTTGGTCAGTGTTCTAAATGGTGCCCTGGTCTTGGTCAGTGTTCTAAATGGTGCCCTGGTCTTGGTCTGTGTTCTAAATGGTGCCCTGGTCTTGGTCTGTGTTCTAAATGGTGCCCCTCGTCTTGGTCAGTGTTCTAAATGGTGCCCTGGTCTTGGTCTGTGTTCTAAATGGTGCCCTGGTCTTGGTCTGTGTTCTAAATGGTGCCCTGGTCTTGGTCTGTGTTCTAAATGGTGCCCTGGTCTTGGTCTGTGTTCTAAATGGTGCCCTGGTCTTGGTCTGTGTTCTAAATGGTGCCCTGGTGCCCTGGTCTTGGTCTGTGTTCTAAATGGTGCCCTGGTCTTGGTCTGTGTTTAAATGGTGCCCTGGTCTTGGTCAGTGTTCTAAATGGTGCCCTGGTCTTGGTCAGTGTTCTAAATGGTGCCCTCGTCTTGGTCTGTGTTCTAAATGGTGCCCTGGTCTTGGTCTGTGTTTAAATGGTGCCCTGGTCTTGGTCAGTGTTCTAAATGGTGCCCTGGTCTTGGTCTGTGTTCTAAAAGGTGCCCTGGTCTTGGTCTGTGTTCTAAATGGTGCCCTCGTCTTGGTCTGTGTTCTAAATGGTGCCCTGGTCTTGGTCTGTGTTCTAAATGGTGCCCTGGTCTTGGTCTGTGTTCTAAATGGTGCCCTGGTCTTGGTCTGTGTTCTAAATGGTGCCCTGGTCTTGGTCTGTGTTCTAAATGGTGCCCTGGTCTTGGTCTGTGTTCTAAATGGTGCCCTGGTCTTGGTCAGTGTTCTAAATGGTGCCCTGGTCTTGGTCAGTGTTCTAAATGGTGCCCTCGTCTTGGTCTGTGTTCTAAATGGTGCCCTGGTCTTGGTCTGTGTTTAAATGGTGCCCTGGTCTTGGTCAGTGTTCTAAATGGTGCCCTGGTCTTGGTCTGTGTTCTAAAAGGTGCCCTGGTCTTGGTCTGTGTTCTAAATGGTGCCCTCGTCTTGGTCTGTGTTCTAAATGGTGCCCTGGTCTTGGTCTGTGTTCTAAATGGTGCCCTGGTCTTGGTCTGTGTTCTAAATGGTGCCCTGGTCTTGGTCTGTGTTCTAAATGGTGCCCTGGTCTTGGTCTGTGTTCTAAATGGTGCCCTGGTCTTGGTCTGTGTTCTAAATGGTGCCCTGGTCTTGGTCAGTGTTCTAAATGGTGCCCTGGTCTTGGTCAGTGTTCTAAATGGTGCCCTGGTCTTGGTCAGTGTTCTAAATGGTGCCCTGGTCTTGGTCTGTGTTCTAAATGGTGCCCTGGTCTTGGTCTGTGTTCTAAATGGTGCCCTCGTCTTGGTCAGTGTTCTAAATGGTGCCCTGGTCTTGGTCTGTGTTCTAAATGGTGCCCTGGTCTTGGTCTGTGTTCTAAATGGTGCCCTGGTCTTGGTCTGTGTTCTAAATGGTGCCCTGGTCTTGGTCTGTGTTCTAAATGGTGCCCTGGTCTTGGTCTGTGTTCTAAATGGTGCCCTGGTGCCCTGGTCTTGGTCTGTGTTTAAATGGTGCCCTGGTCTTGGTCTGTGTTCTAAATGGTGCCCTGGTCTTGGTCTGTGTTTAAATGGTGCCCTGGTCTTGGTCAGTGTTCTAAATGGTGCCCTGGTCTTGGTCTGTGTTCTAAAAGGTGCCCTGGTCTTGGTCTGTGTTCTAAATGGTGCCCTCGTCTTGGTCTGTGTTCTAAATGGTGCCCTGGTCTTGGTCTGTGTTCTAAATGGTGCCCTGGTCTTGGTCTGTGTTCTAAATGGTGCCCTGGTCTTGGTCTGTGTTCTAAATGGTGCCCTGGTCTTGGTCTGTGTTCTAAATGGTGCCCTGGTCTTGGTCTGTGTTCTAAATGGTGCCCTGGTCTTGGTCAGTGTTCTAAATGGTGCCCTGGTCTTGGTCAGTGTTCTAAATGGTGCCCTGGTCTTGGTCAGTGTTCTAAATGGTGCCCTGGTCTTGGTCTGTGTTCTAAATGGTGCCCTGGTCTTGGTCTGTGTTCTAAATGGTGCCCTCGTCTTGGTCAGTGTTCTAAATGGTGCCCTGGTCTTGGTCTGTGTTCTAAATGGTGCCCTGGTCTTGGTCTGTGTTCTAAATGGTGCCCTGGTCTTGGTCTGTGTTCTAAATGGTGCCCTGGTCTTGGTCTGTGTTCTAAATGGTGCCCTGGTCTTGGTCAGTGTTCTAAATGGTGCCCTGGTCTTGGTCAGTGTTCTAAATGGTGCCCTGGTCTTGGTCTGTGTTCTAAATGGTGCCCTGGTCTTGGTCGGTGTTCTAAATGGTGCCCTGGTCTTGGTCTGTGTTCTAAATGGTGCCCTGGTGCCCTGGTCTTGGTCTGTGTTCTAAATGGTGCCCTGGTCTTGGTCTGTGTTCTAAATGGTGCCCTGGTCTTGGTCTGTGTTCTAAATGGTGCCCTGGTCTTGGTCAGTGTTCTAAATGGTGCCCTGGTCTTGGCCTGTGTTCTAAATGGTGCCCTGGTCTTGGTCTGTGTTCTAAATGGTGCCCTGGTCTTGGCCTGTGTTCTAAATGGTGCCCTGGTCTTGGTCAGTGTTCTAAATGGTGCCCTGGTCTTGGCCTGTGTTCTAAATGGTGCCCTGGTCTTGGCCTGTGTTCTAAATGGTGCCCTGGTCTTGGTCTGTGTTCTAAATGGTGCCCTGGTCTTGGCCTGTGTTCTAAATGGTGCCCTGGTCTTGGTCAGTGTTCTAAATGGTGCCCTGGTCTTGGCCTGTGTTCTAAATGGTGCCCTGGTCTTGGCCTGTGTTCTAAATGGTGCCCTGGTCTTGGCCTGTGTTCTAAATGGTGCCCTGGTCTTGGCCTGTGTTCTAAATGGTGCCCTGGTCTTGGCCTGTGTTCTAAATGGTACTCTATTCCCCACGACATTTGACCAGAGCCCCTATGAGTGAATAGTGTGCCATTTGCGACGGAGCCTTTGTCTCATTGTTTTATTTCAGAACAGGGACAGAGACAAGGTTAATCCATGCCTCAGGCTGCTATTATAAGATTCAGTTCATATGAAATTGCAGAGAAGAACATTTAGGAACCTACATTTGAGGCTTGAAAACTGTATCAATGTTCTCTTTCTTAAGGGGGGTCCAGTAAATTGAGTTTCCTTTCTTTCTGCTGGTGTAATGGTTTCTGCAGTAGACAGAAGTAATTATGCTATAGAACCACAAAGGCTCCAATGGCTTCATTCATACATGGCCCTCAAAAATCTTCCCTACAGAAGCACAAAGCACCCTTATTTTTTAGAGTATACACCCTTATTCGTAGGTGATCTGGGATGCTCAGTTGCTAGTCTGATAAAGCTCCACCACAGGGACGTACACGGTGTGCTGCTATGCACCTCTCCGGGTGTTAGATGAAGACGGATAGTTACGTCCTTCTCTTCTCATTTGTAAAGGGGAGGAAAGCTATGATAGATGGCTTTATAACAGTGAGAGTAGGACGAGCTGAGACGATGTGTGTTGTACGGTGAGATTGTGTGCGTGTGTGTGCGCGTGCCAGTGTGTTGATGAATGTGAGTTTTCAGCATTTATCAAATACTCTGATTGTAATTGTAGGTAAATAGCTAGCCTTGGACTAGACCAGGGCCCATAGTGCACTACATAAAAAGTAGTGCACTAAATAGGGAATAGGGTGTCATTTGGGACGCAGCGAGACTCCACTATTCCAGGAAAATGATGCTATTGTTCCCTCATGGTTGTTCCAAAACAATATATATTTTTAATTTTTATTTCACCTTTATTTAACCAGGTAAGCCAGTTGAGAACAAGTTCTCATTTACATCTGCGACCTGGCCAAGATAAAGCAAAGCAGTGCGATAAAAACAACAACAGATAGTTACATATTAGGGTAAAACAAAACATAAAGTAAAAAAATATATAATATAAACCATGAATGTCTCTGAATGCCACTGGATGCAGCACTCTAAGTATGTTTCTAAAGAGAACTAGCAGGCCATGGAGTTGGACACAGACCTACACTACATAAACTATGACAAAGTAAATCCAGATTATATTATTCAGTCCGTTTTCAGAGAAAGAGTTGAGGTCATTGTACATATCTGCGAAGGAAACTGTAATTAGTGGATTGACTACAGTCAGCTGAATCAGGTTGATGATCCCTGGACGACAACAACCCTGAATCTAGTTGATGATCCCTGGACAACAACCCTGAATCTAGTTGATGATCCCTGGACAACAACAACCCTGAATCTAGTTGATGATCCCTGGACAACAACCCTGAATCTAGTTGATGATCCCTGGACGACAACAACCCTGAATCTAGTTGATGATCCCTGGACAACAACAAGCCTGAATCTAGTTGATGATCCATGGACAACAACCCTGAATCTAGTTGATGATCCCTGGACGACAACAACCCTGAATCTAGTTGATGATCCCTGGACAACAAGCCTGAATCTAGTTGATGATCCCTGGACGACAACAAGCCTGAATCTAGTTGATGATCCCTGGACGACAACAACCCTGAATCTAGTTGATGATCCATGGACAACAAGCATGAATCTAGTTGATGATCCCTGGACGACAACAACCCTGAATCTAGTTGATGATCCCTGGACGACAACAACCCTGAATCTAGTTGATAATCCCTGGACGACAACAACCCTGAATCTAGTTGATGATCCCTGGACGACAACAAGTCTGAATCTAGTTGATGATCCCTGGACGACAACAAGTCTGAATCTAGTTGATGATCCCTGGACGACAACAAGCCTGAATCTAGTTGATGATCCCTGGACGACAACAACCCTGAATCTAGTTGATGATCCCTGGACAACAACCCTGAATCTAGTTGATAATCCCTGGACGACAACAACCCTGAATCTAGTTGATGATCCCTGGAAAACAACAAGTCTGAATCTAGTTGATGATCCCTGGACGACAACAACCCTGAATCTAGTTGATGATCCCTGGACGACAACAAGCCTGAATCTAGTTGATGATCCCTGGACGACAACATCCCTGAATCTAGTTGATGATCCCTGGACGACAACCCTGAATCTAGTTGATGATCCCTGGACGACAACAACCCTGAATCTAGTTGATGATCCCTGGACAACAACCCTGTTGTGATGTGAGCCTATACAGAACATCTCAAATCTGAGTGATTTTCTAAATCTCAGGCTTGAACAAAAGCACTGTGGGCATTGTGTATGGGTGTATGGTCGGGGATTGTGTGTGTGAGTGTGTGTTTGTGTGGAGGAGTTTCTGCTAAAACATCTTACAGAGAACTTCAAACCCCCTACTCAGCAGGACCGGTCTAATTTAGCTGCTCTGAGGCGAAAGCTCTAAACCTAACCCTGCTGGTGACAGACACACACACACACACACACACACACACACACACACACACACACACACACACACACACACACAGCTGGTGACACAGGGACAGAGACGTCTTTATTTACCCCACTCACACACAGGGAACAGTGTGTGTGGGTGTGTTTGTCGGAAGCGGGGTGTGTGTGTGTGTGTGTATGTGTGGAACTAGGAAGTAGCCTTGCATGGATCAAAAGACCGATACCCAGCAGAGGAAGAAGACAATAGTTTTTGACCAGCTCTCTGAGCTATCTGTACTGGTTATCTACACCCCCACGGACACTTACCCTGCTCCCACCCCCCAATGGACATTTATCATTGCTACAGTTGTAAATGTATATATATATATATTATAATTTAAAAAAATTGAATTGGAGCTCGGAGCATAACAATTTCACTGTACCTTGCAATTACATCGCGACCCTGTGCATGTGATTAATAAACTCATCTAATCTATCTATCTATCTATCTATCTATCTATCTATCTATCTATCTATCTATCTATCTATCTATCTATCTATCTATCTATCTATCTATCTATCTATCTATCTATCTATCTATCTATCTATCTATCTATCTATCTATCTATCTATCTATCTATCTATCTATCTATCTATCTATCTATCTATCTATCTGACTACCCATTCTACTAGTTTATGAAGACTCCATTGAATCGTTGTGCATTCACTACCAACACAATAGCATTCTCCACCTGTAGGCTACAGTTCAGCTCAGTGTGTGTGTGTGTGTGTGTGTGTGTGTGTGTGTGTGTGTGTGTGTGTGTGTGTGTGTGTGTGTGTGTGTGTGTGTGTGTGTGTGTGCATGTGTGTGTGTGTGTGTGAGAGAGAGAGCGAGAGAGAGAGAATGAAAAACCGCAGCTACCTCATTGTGTCTCTTAACATCCAATTCTTTACCCACAATCAAAACAACCTTGAAAAGTGTTCATTTCCAAAGCTCTTTGTCTGCTGAAAGATGTGAGATGAAGTGCTAGACAAAGGTCTGTGTCCAGGACCTCTATTCAGCTGCCGCTATATAACACTGTTGCTATAAAATGGGCGGCAGGTAGCTTAGTGGTTAAGAGCGTTGTGCCAGTAACCGAAAGGTCGCTGGTTCTAATCCCTGAGCCGACTAGGTGAAAAAATCTGTCGACGTGCCCTTGAGCAAGGCACTTAACCCTAATTGCTCCTGTAAGTCGCTCTGGATAAGAGCGTCTGCTAAATGACAAAAAAAAAATAATAATAAAAAAAAAATAATACATGCTGGCTGACAAGGGAGGTGTTATTGTAGTTCTACTATAACAGCTGGCTGACAAGGGAGGTGTTATTGTAGTTCTACTATAACAGCTGGCTGACAAGGGAGGTGTTATTGTAGTTCCAACTATAACAGCTGGCTGATAAGGGAGGTGTTATTGTAATTCCAACTATAACAGCTGGCTGATAAGGGAGGTGTTATTGTAATTCCACTATAACAGCTGGCTGATAAGGGAGGTGTTATTGTAGTTCCACTATAACAGCTGGCTGATAAGGGAGGTGTTATTGTAGTTCCACTATAACAGCTGGCTGATAAGGGAGGTGTTATTGTAGTTCCAACTATAACAGTTGGCTGATAAGGGAGGTGTTATTGTAGTTCCAACTATAACAGCTGGCTGATAAGGGAGGTGTTATTGTAGTTCCAACTATAACAGCTGGCTGATAAGGGAGGTGTTATTGTAGTTCAACTATAACAGCTGGCTGATAAGTGAGGTGTTATTGTAGTTCCACTATAACAGCTGGCTGATAAGGGAGGTGTTATTGTAGTTCAACTATAACAGCTGGCTGATAAGGGAGGTGTTATTGTAGTTCCACTATAACAGCTGGCTGATAAGGGAGGTGTTATTGTAGTTCAACTATAACAGCTGGCTGATAAGGAAGGTGTTATTGTAGTTCCACTATAACAGCTGGCTGATAAGGGAGGTGTTATTGTAGTTCCAACTATAACAGCTGGCTGATAAGGGAGGTGTTGTTGTAGTTCCAACTATAACAGCTGGCTGATAAGGGAGGTGTTATTGTAGTTCCAACTATAACAGCTGGCTGATAAGGGAGGTGTTATTGTAGTTCCAACTATAACAGCTGGCTGATAAGGGAGGTGTTATTGTAGTTCCAACTATAACAGCTGGCTGATAAGGGAGGTGTTATTGTAGTTCCACTATAACAGCTGGCTGATAAGGGAGGTGTTATTGTAGTTCCAACTATAACAGCTGGCTGATAAGGGAGGTGTTATTGTAGTTCCAACTATAACAGCTGGCTGATAAGGGAGGTGTTATTGTAGTTCCCATATAACTGCTGGCTGATAAGGGAGGTGTTATTGTAGTTCAACTATAACAGCTGGCTGATAAGGGAGGTGTTATTGTAGTTCCACTATAACAGCTGGCTGATAAGGAAGGTGTTATTGTAGTTCCAACTATAACAGCTGGCTGATAAGGGAGGTGTTATTGTAGTTCCAACTATAACAGCTGGCTGATAAGGGAGGTGTTATTGTAGTTCCACTATAACAGCTGGCTGATAAGGGAGGTGTTATTGTAGTTCCACTATAACAGCTGGCTGATAAGGGAGGTGTTATTGTAGTTCCACTATAACAGCTGGCTGATAAGGAAGGTGTTATTGTAGTTCCAACTATAACAGCTGGCTGATAAGGGAGGTGTTATTGTAGTTCCAACTATAACAGCTGGCTGATAAGGGAGGTGTTATTGTAGTTCCACTATAACAGCTGGCTGATAAGGGAGGTGTTATTGTAGTTCCACTATAACAGCTGGCTGATAAGGGAGGTGTTATTGTAGTTCCAACTATAACAGCTGGCTGATAAGGGAGGTGTTATTGTAGTTCCACTATAACAGCTGGCTGATAAGGGAGGTGTTATTGTAGTTCCACTATAACAGCTGGCTGATAAGGGAGGTGTTATTGTAGTTCCACTATAACAGCTGGCTGACAAGGGAGGTGTTATTGTAGTTCCAAATATAACAGCTGGCTGATAAGGGAGGTGTTATTGTAGTTCCAACTATAACAGCTGGCTGATAAGGGAGGTGTTATTGTAGTTCCAACTATAACAGCTGGCTGATAAGGGAGGTGTTATTGTAGTTCCACTATAACAGCTGGCTGATAAGGGAGGTGTTATTGTAGTTCCAACTATAACAGCTGGCTGATAAGGGAGGTGTTATTGTAGTTCCAACTATAACAGCTGGCTGATAAGGGAGGTGTTATTGTAGTTCCAACTATAACAGCTGGCTGATAAGGGAGGTGTTATTGTAGTTCCAACTATAACAGCTGGCTGATAAGGGAGGTGTTATTGTAGTTCCACTATAACAGCTGGCTGATAAGGGAGGTGTTATTGTAGTTCCAACTATAACAGCTGGCTGATAAGGGAGGTGTTATTGTAGTTCCAACTATAACAGCTGGCTGATAAGGGAGGTGTTATTGTAGTTCTACTGGCGGTGGTGAGCGTTGGGCCAGTGGCCGAGAGGTCCCAGAGTCGACTGGGTGAGAGATCTGTTGATGTTTACATTTACATTTTAGTCATTTAGCAGACGCTCTTATCCAGAGCGACTTACAGGAGCAATTAGGGTTAAGTGCCTTGCTCAAGGGCACATTTACATCATTTAGCAGACGCTCTTATCCAGAGCGACTTACAAATTGGTGCATTCACCCTCTAGCCAGTGGGATAACCACTTTACACTTTTTTTATTTTTATTTTTATTTATTTTTTTTTTTGGGGGGGGGGGGGCGGGGTGCTTGAACCTGTGTGTCAGTCTGTATGGGAGCGTCTGCTCCCGTAAGGTCAATGTTGAGCGGCTTCACTGCAGGAGATTGTATGTTTTAAAAATTCAATAAAAATAAACACAATTGTGAAACATCTGGGGGTCCCCGAGGAGAGGTTTGAGAACCACTGCAGTAGAGCACAGCAGAGTGCAGTACATTACAGTAAAAAAAAAATGTTGTCTCTTTTCAACATTAATTCAGAACCGAAAATGAACCTGATTTCAACTTCCGGAAAATACGCATTTTCATCTTTCCTAAAATGAATGTAACTTCAACGTCTGGAAAATACGTAATTTAGCTTTTTTGTGGGTTGTGTACCTCCAATCAAGTTGATTTGCAAATTTTTTATCGACATTGGTGTCATATTGGCTTAGATATGGTAGTAGGGACATTTCTCAATTTAGCATTGAGCTTCAATCAATGCATATACTATTGCCTCCACAATAATGTCCATCTTATTCATATCAGGGGTACAAGTAGGCCTACTATATTTAAATTGACATTTTTAGTCATTTAGCAGACGCTCTTATCCAGAGCGACTTACACTTAGTGAATACATATTATTTTTTTATACTGCCCCCCCCCCCCGTGGGAATCAAACCCACAACCCTGGCGTTGCAAACGCCATGCTCTACCAACTGAGCTACATCCCTGCCAGCCATTCCCTCCCCTACCCTGGACGAATTGTGCGCCGCCCCATGAGTCTCCCGGTCGCGGCCGGCTGCGACAGAGCCTGGATTCGAACCAGGATCTCTAGTGGCACAGTTAGCACTGCGATGCAGTGCCTTAGACCACTGCGCCACTCAGGAGACTCGATATATAATAATATGCCAGTCTCAGTGAACCCCAAGGGGACTTAATAAATGAAAGCATTCCTCCTCCTCAATGTAATCCCTTATGTACCTGAATCGTTAATGACAGACCACAGATTGATCATTAATGCCAGATCACAGAGCGGACCTTTAATTACAGTGTTGACTGACGAGGTCCTGGCAAACGCAACCAAACAGCATATCCTGGCACCACGTTACACACACACTCTGTCTCTCTCGTTCTCTCTATATCTCACACACGCATACACACACACACACACACACACACATACACACACGCATACACACACGCATACACACAAACACACACATGTTCCTGGAGGGACAGGCCACACCCTTGCAGCCTAAAACATGTTTGATGCATACATGAGAACATTAATGGACTCAATCAATCATAGACGTGTTTTCCGATCCAATTCCAGTCAACAAGGTTTCCGTTAACACTTGAAGCTAGATAATCAGGTACGCTGAAGCTGTACAGAGTGATCAGGAAAAGCAGTAATCATATCGCTATGTTACACTTCAAAAGAGGACATCCCACCCCCACCCCCAACCCAAACCCTTTCACCTTCTATCTCTACAAGAAATGCAATAAAGAATCTAATAAGCAATTTTTTATTGCTCTCTTGCACGTCCTCATAATCTAAGCTTTATAGTGAAGACAGCTGGTGCTACAGGGAGAGCAGCCTTATATCAATAGATATCCACGTCAGTGTTAGTGCCAAATGCTGGCCGTTATTATTTCATCGTGTAGACGATGAAGAGAACTGCTAGTTACGGTCTGATCACTGCCAGATTAATTGAGGACTAGGACTAAGCCTCTTTCCTCTACTGTAGCGTTGCTGAGGACTAAGTCTCTTTCCTCCACTGTAGCGTTGCTGAGGACTAGGACTGAGTCTCTTTCCTCTACTGTAGCGTTGCTGAGGACTAGGCCTGAGTCTCTTTCCTCTACTGTAGCGTTGCTGAGGACTAGGACTGAGTCTCTTTCCTCTACTGTAGCGTTGCTGAGGACTAGGACTGAGTCTCTTTCCTCTACTGTAGCGTTGCTGAGGACTAGGACTGAGTCTCTTTCCTCTACTGTAGCGTTGCTGAGGACGAGGACTGAGCCTCTTTCCTCTACTGTAGCGTTGCTGAGGACGAGGACTGAGTCTCTTTCCTCTACTGTAGCGTTGCTGAGGACTAGGACTGAGACTCTTTCCTCTACTGTAGCGTTGCTGAGGACTAGGACTGAGTCTCTTTCCTCTACTGTAGCGTTGCAGCACATATTTGTAGTCAGACACGGAAAAGATTGGAGTAGAACCTGTATGCAAAATGTAAGGCTATTGTCTTATAATGCAGGGAGAATATAAATAATGCAGTGCTAATTCTGAGAACCAAGTTTAGTGAGGTGGTATGTGCACATCCACAGATCCACATTATTCAAAGATCCCAAAAATATTTTTGGGTGACACAAAGGGATAGATTGGAGTAGAATTTGTAAGCAAATGTAAGGCTATTGTCTTATAATGCAGGAAGAAAGTGATTAAATGCACATGTGACAGCAGCATTTCAGCTAATTCTGAATATTGATGTTAATAGGCTTGTCAGGTTACTGCTACATGGATGGATGGAGGGAGGAAGGAAGGGATGGAGGGAGGAAGGAATGGATGGAGGGAGGGATTCACATGCAAGAACAATGGAAGAAAAGGAGGGATAGAGAGCAGTAGGTACCATTTCAATAGAGGACACGTGGATGGAGAGATGAGAGGAGTGTGAGAAGGGAAAGAGGAGAGGAGAGGAGAGGAGAGGAGAGGAGAGGAGAGGAGAGGAGAGGAGAGGAGAGGAGAGGAGAGGAGAGGAGAGGAGAGGAGAGTTTCACATGCTGTTTGGTGCCAGACAGAGTATTATATCAGATCATTCCTAATTCTCTATGCAAATAATATTCTAAGGACCACATCGTATCTTTTAGCCAATACAGACTAGCCACAATATATAGGACAGCATTGTTGGTTGCTTTAGTTGCTGGTATTTTTAGCAAGGAATGTACCCACCGAAACACTACATACCAACTACTAGTACTAGATGATCAAGGTCCCCTTCTAAACTACTATACCATTGACGGTGTCAAGACAGGCATTTCAACATCTGACTTTGACAAGCCAACAGTGTGAAAATCATTTGAAGCCAAATGAAAATTCACAAGCTATATTGATTGTCTCCACACAAATTATCATCAATGCAGTTTAGGTTCATCATTTGACAAACAACAAACTGCTTGGAGTTCAAAACGACAATGATACTTGTTGTGAATAACAAAAAATAACAAAAAACATATCATACTAATAATATATAAAATATGCATGTAACTTCCCTATATGGAGAAAGCATGTCTGTCTGCAGGAGCCGTGCAGCAGTTTGAAAAGTGACATGAAAATGACGAGGTGACAAGGGTGGAACTTCAGGATCATGGACGTAGATCAATCTGTGTCATGTGATATGTGAAAAAGACAAAAAAATTAACTTCCTGGCTGGCTATTTTCGGGCTAGCGGGCTGGCTTAATTTCCATCCCTGTGTGGAGATGTATCCGAGTCGAATCCTACAGCTGTATTTTAAAGACTGCGGGTCTCTGTAACAGTTTCACGATACACTATAATGCCCTACATAGAAGCTTCATAAATCAGTTATAAGCAAATGTCATAGTGTGACATGAATTTGATCATAATGTTGAAACTAAAGGGGGTCTATCACAGCATGGTAGAGAGGAGAATGAAATATGGTTATAGTTCTTCTCATGCAAAATACTTAGGCGCCTTGGTGACAATTGCATTGGTTCTATTGTACAAGGGGGATATTAAATGAAATGTAGCTGAAATATTTTAAATGTGTATTTGACTGAAGGTCTGTGGGCGAGATGAATGACATGGTTCCAGTCCCAACGATGTAGATAAAGCAACGGCAATGGCGCCAAGACTGTGTTACGTTAAATGGTGTTTTACTCACAGGTAGTAAGTGTAGGATTGATAGGTTCTTCTGCCCAGTGGTACGTGGTAGGTGAGGTGGTACGTGGTAGGATATAAGCAGTGAGTGGTGGAGGGAGGGAGGGGGACGGGGGGGGGGACGGGGGGGGGATATGGAATGAAGGAAAGAAAAAGTAAAAATATATTAATGTTTGAAAAAATTGATAAAATGGACAAAACCCATATGGCAGGCAGGCAGGCAGGCAGGCACACATGAAAGGCAGACTAGTGAACATGCGGGGCAAGGTTATAGCTTGGAGTTACGTGGCTTTATAAGGTGTGCTGTGTCTTCCTACAGATACAGGCATTCTCATTTTGTTAGCTAGTTGTTACTAAAATACAGTTGGACTACAGGTCATGTTGGGAACTCAGAACCTGTTAGCTGATGTAGCTGACCAGTTCTGTATAAAGACGTGTTAAACGCTGACTATATTGTCATATAATTGTGCGTGCTGCCTCTCCGTACATAAACACACACGTCCATTTTCTGAATATAGTTCATATGCAGCTCATGTTGTTAAGAGTTGGTTGACGTATACACCAAACCAGGTCCATTACACCTGCCTGACAGACATATGTCACATAAATGTCTGTAGACAGAGACATTAAAGATTCATTCCTAATTATATGGATTTGACCTCCAAGGTTAGTTCTGAATTAAATCAAATGGGATCCAATTAATTCATCTCCCACTTCCTCTCTCATTTGATTGGAGCAAATAAAAAATAATTCAGTTAAATAGCATGACAGTTTGCATACGGAATATCACACTGTACAAAACTGTCCGAAAATGTCAAACGGTATATTACTGTACAAATTAAGTATAGGTCTAGAACAAGTCAGTTTAAACAGACTCCATTACCAAGGAACTAGCATCTACCACTCCCACATCCATGACCTTAACTAACGCTTCAAACTAAAAGTTACGGTGGGAAAGACCAGATAATAAAAGTCTTCCTCCCCCCGGCTGTTGTCAAGGTGTTTTCCCCCTTGCCAGTCCCTTCGGTCCAGATATTGAATGCAGTAACCTAGGCTGCATCCCAAATGGCCCCCTATTCAATAGATAGCGCACTACTTTAGCCCTATAGGACTCTAGTCACTATATAAGGGAGTAGGATACCATTTGGGACACAGTTAAGAACACACCCATCTGATCTAGAGCACACGTAAAGGAAGTGACATTGTGTTATTTCAGGCCTGGGTGATGTGGATAGGCCTTCGTCCTGAACAGGGGCTGGGGCTAATGTAAACTTAGCCAGATGCTGCACTACATGGTTATAGGAAGGCTCTCTTTCCCTCTCTCTCTCTCTCTCTCTCTCTCTCTCTTTCCCTCTCTCGTTCCCTCTCTCGTTCCCTCTCTCTCTCTCTCCTCTCTCTCTCTCTCTCTCTCTCTATCTCTCTCCCTCTCTCTCTCCCTCTCTCTTTCCCTCTCTCTTTCCCTCTCTTTCCCTCTATCTTTCCCTCTCTCTTTCCCTCTGTCTCTCTCTCTCTCTCTCTCTCTCTCTCTCTCTCTCTCTCTCTCTCTCTCTCTCTCTCTCTCTCTCTCTCTCTCTCTCTCTCTCTCTCTCTCTCTCTCTCTCTCTCTCTCTCTCTCTCTCTCTCTCTCTCTCTCTCTCTCTCTCTCTCTCTCTCTCTCTCTCTCTCTCTCTCTCTCTCTCTCTCTCTCTCTCTCTCTCTCTCTCTCTCTCTCTCTCTCTCTCTCTCTCCCTCTCTCTCTCCCTCTCTCTCTCCCTCTCTCTTTCCCTCTCTCTTTCCCTCTGTCTCTCTCTCTCTCTCTCTCTCTCTCTCTCTCTCTCTCTCTCTCTCTCTCTCTCTCTCTCTCTCTCTTTCCCTCTCTCTCTCTCTCTCTCTCTCTTTCCCTCTCTCTCTCTCTCTCTCTCTCTCTCTCTCTCTCTCTCTCTCTCTCTCTCTCTCTCTCTCTCTCTCTCTCTCTCTCTCTCCCTCTCTCTTTCCCTCTCTCTTTCCCTCTCTTTCCCTCTCTCTTTCCCTCTGTCTCTCACTCTCTCTCTCTCTCTCTCTCTCTCTTTCCCTCTCTCGTTCTCTCTCTCTTTCCCTCTCTCTTTCCCTCTCTCTTTCCCTCTCTCTTTCCCTCTCTCTTTCTCTCAGTCTCTTTCTCTTCTACCCCTCCTCTCTACTTCTCTCTTTCAGCCTTTCATCCTTATTTCCTTCTTATCTCCTATTCTTTCTCTTATCTTCCCTTCTATAGGCCTCCAAAATATTATCCCTTTTCCTCCTGTCCCCAACCCAGTGTTATTGAACGGGGCTGGGGTTGGGCTGTGTGGCGCGTTTTGTATGATGGGGTGGTGGAGACGTTCATCTTTCCTAGCAAACTGTTTCTCATAGCTGTAAACAGCCCTAATGTAGCGTATCAACATCAAATTCATTATTTACGTATGCGCTGACAATGCTGCTGTGCTTTAGAGAGAGAAAACAGGGGAAAAGGAGTGGAAGAGACTCAGGAGTAACAACAAAAAAATAACTTCTTCCAGATTAGAATTGTAAACGACCAAACTGTCCAAATGTACCCCGTGTTGTATTTGTACAACATTTGAAACTAAATGTTTGTCTTCTTCAGTTTGTCTCACTGTGCAACATTGTTTGTAGACGTGTCATAACGTCAACATGGAATGGCAATAGATAAAATATATACCACTAATAACATATAGAAACATATCTTTACACAGAATATATAACTTCTACAAAATGGCTGACTTCTACAAAATGGCTGACTTCTACAAAATGGCTGACTTCTACAAAATGGCTGACCTTTTCTTCAGGAGGAGGATGACTCCGAGGAAGATGATGATGAAGAGGAGGATGCCAGCGATGACTCCGGCTATCTTCACTGTGTGGTCTGTCTGTTTCTCTGGCTCCACCGCGTCTGGCTTATGGGTGGCAGCTCCTATATTGTCAACAACAAGACAACATCAACAACAACAACAACAACCTCACAAACAGGCTTATGGGTGGCCACCACAGGAGGTTGGTGGTACCTTAATTGGGGAGGACGGGCTCGTGGTAACGGCTGGAAGCGGAATGGTATCAAATACATCAAACACATGGTTTCCATGGTTTCTGTGTTTGATGCCATTCCATTGCACTCCATTCAAGCCATTATTATGAGCCGTCCTCCCCTCATCAGCCTCCACTGGTGGCCACTCCTACATTATCAACCCCAACAACAGGCTTTTGGGTGGCCACTCCTACATTATCAACCCCAACAACAGGCTTTTGGGTGGCCACTCCTACATTATCAACCCCAACAACAGGCTTTTGGGTGGCCACTCCTACATTATCAACCCCAACAACAGGCTTTTGGGTGGCCACTCCTACATTATCCTACAAATCTCTGAGGCCTAGGGTTCACTGCTGAAAACTGTCTGTTTCATCACTATCCATAGCGGCTGCATTTGGTTTCAAGGTCTCTCAAATAGAAGGCTTACTAGCGGTTAAAGGCCTATCTCAAATAGAATTCAATAAAATAGAGGTGTCTTTTCTACCCACAGCTTTTAACCAGACGCCATACAGGTGGGCCTGTTTAGGGTAACTATACAGTATTCTCCAGTCACTGAATATCGCTACATGGGCCTGTTTAGGGTAACTATACAGTATTCTCCAGTCACTGAATATCGCTACATGGGCCTGTTTAGGATGATCGTATTTTCTCCTGCCCCCTCTACCTCTAGTATCAGTCTAGGGCTAGGCCTCTTTAACAGATAAGATGAGAAAGAGCCCTATAGCTAATCAACCCTATGGGCCCTGGTCAAAAGTAGTGCGCTATATAGGGGGGAAAAGGCTGCAATTTGGGACGCAGCCTCGGTCTGAGGAAAAACCGACATCGTAGTTAGAATCCCAGCTGTCTACGCTCAGCTGTAGTTAGAATCTCAGCTGTCTACGCTCAGCTGTAGTTAGAATCCCAGCTGTCTACGCTCAGCTGTAGTTAGAATCCCAGCTGTCTACGCTCAGCTGTAGTTAGAATCCCAGCTGTCTTCTGGATACCTAATGAATGATACGTTATGATACAAATCTTTGCTTGACTGGGTTCATTCTCTCTCTCTCTCTCTCTCTCTCTCTCTCTGTGGTTGACATGTTCTCTCCATTTAGCTAACAACTTGATTAGATTCAAATATAGGATGTTTAACTCAGAATGGTAGGATTCAACACCGGGTGAACGATTCACTATCAACCTGCACTGATTGAATGGTTTTTCCCATTTCCAGGACAATCTGATGTTTACAGCCTAGTCTGACAGGGAGAGATGGAGGGAGAGAGAGAGGGGGAGAGGGAGGGAGAGAGAGAGCGAGAGAGAGAGAGAGAGAGAGAGAGAGAGAGAGAGAGAGAGAGAGAGAGAGAGCGAGAGAGAGAGAGCGAGAGAGAGATAGAGAGATAGAGAGAGAGAGCGAGAGAGCGAGAGAGCGAGAGAGAGAGAGAGAGAGAGAGAGAGAGAGAGAGAAATTGAAAGATAAATATATATATATGGAGAGAATCCCTGGTTGAGTTGGGAAATTCCAAATGTCTGCAATGTCCAACTAGGTCAATGTTTGTCATTCTACCCACATGGAGTCAAGGGACAAACACCATGGAGGGTTGTCAGTCCACACAGAGACAGGGATATTGGTGTCAGATGTCAGGATATTGGTGTCAAATATCAGGATATTGGTGTCAGGTGTCAGGATATTGGTGTCAGATGTCAGGATATTGGTGTCAGATGTCAGGGCAGATACATATACAGTGGGGAAAAAAAGTATTTAGTCAGCCACCAATTGTGCAAGTTCTCCCACTTAAAAAGATGAGAGAGGCCTGTAATTTTCATCATAGGTACACGTCAACTATGACAGACAAATTGAGAAAAGAAAATCCAGAAAATCACATTGTAGGATTTTTAATGAATTTATTTGCAAATTATGGTGGAAAATAAGTATTTGGTCAATAACAAAAGTTTCTCAATACTTTTTTATATACCCCTTTGTTGGCAATGACACAGGTCAAACGTTTTCTGTAAGTCTTCACAAGGTTTTCACACACTGTTGCTGGTATTTTGGCCCATTCCTCCATGCTGATCTCCTCTAGAGCAGTGATGTTTTGGGGCTGTCGCTGGGCAACACGGACTTTCAACTCCCTCCAAAGATTTTCTATGGGGTTGAGATCTGGAGACTGGCTAGGCCACTCCAGGACCTTGAAATGCTTCTTACGAAGCCACTCCTTCGTTGCCCGGGCGGTGTGTTTGGGATCATTGTCATGCTGAAAGACCCAGCCACGTTTCATCTTCAATGCCCTTGCTGATGGAAGGAGGTTTTCACTCAAAATCTCACGATACATGGCCCCATTCATTCTTTCTTTTACACAGATCAGTCGTCCTGGTCCTTTGCAGAAAAACAGCCCCAAAGTATGATGTTTCCACCCCCATGCTTCACAGTAGGTATGGTGTTCTTTGGATGCAACTCAGCATTCTTTGTCCTCCAAACACGACGAGTTGAGTTTTTACCAAAAAGTTATATTTTGGTTTCATCTGACCATATGAAATTCTCCCAATCCTCTTCTGGATCATCCAAATGCACTCTAGCAAACTTCAGACGGGCCTGGACATGTACTGGCTTAAGCAGGGGGACACGTCTGGCACTGCAGGATTTGAGTCCCTGGCGGCGTAGTGTGTTACTGATGGTAGGCTTTGTTACTTTGGTCCCAGCTCTCTGCAGGTCATTCACTAGGTCCCCCCGTGTGGTTCTGGGATTTTTGCTCACCGTTCTTGTGATCATTTTGACCCCACAGGGTGAGATCTTGCGTAGAGCCCCAGATCGAGGGAGATTATCAGTGGTCTTGTATGTCTTCCATTTCCTAATAATTGCTCCCACAGTTGATTTCTTCAAACCAAGCTGCTTACCTATTGCAGATTCAGTCTTCCCAGCCTGGTGCAGGTCTACAATTTTGTTTCTGGTGTCCTTTGACAGCTCTTTGGTCTTGGCCATAGTGGAGTTTGGAGTGTGACTGTTTGAGGTTGTGGACAGGTGTCTTTTATACTGATAACAAGTTCAAACAGGTGCCATTAATACAGGTAATGAGTGGAGGACAGAGGAGCCTCTTAAAGAAGAAGTTACAGGTCTGTGAGAGCCAGAAATCCTGCTTGTTTGTAGGTGACCAAATACTTATTTTCCACCATCATTTGCAAATAAATTCATTAAAAATCCTACAATGTGATTTTCTGGAGAAAAAAATGCTCATTTTGTCTGTCATAGTTGACGTGTACCTATGATGAAAATTACAGGCCTCTCTCATCTTTTTAAGTGGGAGAACTTGCACAATTGGTGGCTGACTAAATACTTTTTTTCCCCACTGTAGCTAGATCTACTGTATAATCGTGAAGAACACAATACATTATATTTGCTTAGTTCTGTCATAAGCTACAGGACCGGTCACTAAATCTCATGGAATATATAATGAGACGTTCATAAAAGGGATTAACTTCAACACATTAAATGAGGATGTACTGAAACTGTCAGGATGTTTCATCATAGGACAGGTGTTGAACTGGAACTGTCAGGATGCTTCATCATAGGACAGGTGTTGAACTGTCAGGATGTTTCATCATAGGACAGGTGTTGAACTGTCAGGATGCTTCATCACAGGGCAGGTGTTGAACTGTCAGGATGCTTCATCACAGGGCAGGTGTTGAACTGTCAGGATGCTTCATCACAGGGCAGGTGTTGAACTTTCAGGATGTTTCATCATAGGACAGGTGTTGAACTGTCAGGATGCTTCATCATAGGACAGGTGTTGAACTGGAACTGTCAGGATGTTTCATCATAGGGCAGGTGTTGAACTGTCAGGATGCTTCATCATAGGACAGGTGTTGAACTGTCAGGATGCTTCATCATAGGACAGGTGTTGAACTGTCAGGATGCTTCATCACAGGGCAGGTGTTGAACTGTCAGGATGCTTCATCACAGGGCAGGTGTTGAACTGTCAGGATGCTTCATCATAGGACAGGTGTTGAACTGTCAGGATGCTTCATCATAGGACAGGTGTTGAACTGGAACTGTCAGGATGCTTCATCACAGGGCAGGTGTTGAACTTTTAGGATGTTTCATCATAGGACAGGTGTTGAACTGTCAGGATGCTTCATCATAGGACAGGTGTTGAACTGTCAGGATGCTTCATCATAGGACAGGTGTTGAACTGGAACTGTCAGGATGTTTCATCATAGGGCAGGTGTTGAACTGTCAGGATGCTTCATCATAGGACAGGTGTTGAACTGTCAGGATGCTTCATCATAGGACAGGTGTTGAACTGTCAGGATGCTTCATCACAGGGCAGGTGTTGAACTTTCAGGATGTTTCATCATAGGACAGGTGTTGAACTGTCAGGATGCTTCATCATAGGACAGGTGTTGAACTGTCAGGATGCTTCATCATAGGACAGGTGTTGAACTGGAACTGTCATGATGCTTCATCATAGGACAGGTGTTGAACTGTCAGGATGCTTCATCATAGGACAGGTGTTGTACTGTCAGGATGCTTCATCATAGGACAGGTGTTGAACTGGAACTGTCATGATGCTTCATCATAGGACAGGTGTTGAACTGTCAGTATTCTTCATCATAGGACAGGTGTTGAACTGTCAGGATGCTTCATCATAGGGCAGGTGTTGAACTGTCAGGATGCTTAATCATAGGACAGGTGTTGAACTGTCAGGATGTTTCATCATAGGACAGGTGTTGAACTGTCAGGATGCTTCATCCTAGGACAGGTGGTGAACTGTCAGGATGCTTCATCATAGGACAGGTGTTGAACTGTCAGGATTCTTCATCA
>NC_059212.1:44647617-44667617 GCF_020615455.1 Coregonus clupeaformis | reverse complement strand
GGGGAGAGAGGGGGAGAGAGGGGGGAGAGAGGGAGAGAGAGGGGAGAAGGAGGGGAGAGGGGGGAGAGAGAGGGGAGGAGAAGGAGGAGAGAGGGGGAGAGAGGGGGGAGAAGGAGGGGAGAGAGGGGGAGAGAGAGGGGAGAAGGAGGGAGAGCGGGGGAGAGAGAGGGGGAGAAGGAGGGGAGAGAGAAAGGGGGGAGAAGGAGGGGAGAAGGAGGGGAGAGAGGGGGAGAAGGAGGGGAGAGAGGGGGAGGAGGAGGGGAGAGAGTGGGAGAAGGGGGAGAGAGAGAGGGGGAGAGGGGGGAGAGAGAGAGGGGGAGAGGGGGGAGAAGGAGGGGAGAGAGGGGGAGAAGGAGGGGAGAGAGGGGGAAGGGGAATATGGGGGATACATGAATACAGTTTTCAAGAATAAACAAAGCAGAGTTATAAAACTAATTTGTTTTAATTTGCTTACCAAGAAACCCAGTTAAACCTGTAATACTTTATCCTTAAAGGGACATTTCTAAAATGTTCAACTTCATATTCATCATCTCCAGCACCACCCCAACATCAACATATGTGAAAATGGGACGTTTCTATGTTTTGTATTAAAAAAGATAGAGGAAGATAAGTGTTTCCAATGACATCATCAACCAATTAGTAGGCAATTAGTAGGCAATTAGTGTCAAGGTAGATGTAGGTGGGTGTGGGTGGAATCAGGCGCAGGACGCAGTACGTTAGTCCAACAGACTTTAGTGAGGCACAGCAAAACAAACACGAAATAAATGCCCTGAGGCAAAAGCTCTGCACGTAGGTGTAAACACAAGCGCACAAACAGGTGCGACAAAATACTCCAAAACTAAGGAGCAAACTAGCTCAACCGAGCAAACAGTAAATATCCAGCCTACCGGCACGACAGTAAAACAATCACACACAACACCTGACAAACACAACGAGAACTAAATAGGACACTAATGACACTAAATGATAACAGGTGTGACAACAATCAGACAAAAGCAAACGAACATAGAAACATGCAACGGTGGCAGCTAGTATTCCGGAGACGACGAACGCCGAAGCCTGCCCGAGCAAGGAAGAGAGGCAGCCTCGGCCGAAACCGTGACAATTAGTAGGCAACACCTCCTCATAAATGGTTAAAATCACATGATGCACACCGATGATGTCATTGGAAACACTTATCTTCCTCTATCATTTTTACTACAAAACATAGAAACGCGCCATTTTCACATATGTTGATGTTGGGGTGGTGCTGGAGATGATGAATATGAAGTTGACACATTGTGAAATTTCCCTTTAATACTTTATCCTTAATACTTTCTCCTGTTTTAGTATGATTATTATCACCTCACACCTAAAATGTTTTTCTACAAACCTAAACTCTCTCTCTTTTTAGTTCCCTCATCCTGTCCTCCTGTGACCCTGGTGTCCTGACCTCACCTGCCCTCTGCCCTCTGACCTCTAACCTCTAACCCCTGCCCTATGCTCTCGTTAGGGGACAGTTCATTTGTGTTGTGATTCCTCCTGCTGCCTCTCAGCCTCTCAGCAGCAGTTCATATTTCATCGCCAGTCCAGCTGTACTAGGTAGAAGACAGTGACCAAAGTCACTACTAATACTGGATGACTCTTTTATAAGGAAGACTGAGAGAATGCTGTGGTTTCAACATTAGGGGGACTAGACTGCTGTGGTTTCAACATTAGGGGGACTAGACTGCTGTGGTTTCACTTCAACATTAGGGGGACTAGACCACTAGATCACTGTGGTTTCACTTCAACATTAGGGGGACTAGACCACTAGACCGCTGTGGTTTCACTTCAACATTAGGGGGACTAGACCACTAGACCGCTGTGGTTTCACTTCAACATTAGGGGGACTAGACCACTAGACCACTGTGGTTTCACTTCAACATTAGGGGGACTAGACCACTAGACCACTGTGGTTTCACATCAACATTGGGGGGACTAGACCACTAGGGTTTCATATCAACATTGGGGGGACTAGACCACTAGACCACTGTGGTTTCACTTCAACATTAGGGGGACAAGACCACTAGACCGCTGTGGTTTCACTTCAACATTAGGGGGACTAGACCACTAGACCACTGTGGTTTCACTTCAACATTAGGAGGACTAGACCACTAGACCACTGTGGTTTCACTTCAACATTAGGGGGACTAGACCACTAGACCGCTGTGGTTTCACTTCAACATTAGGGGGACTAGACCACTAGACCGCTGTGGTTTCACTTCAACATTAGGGGGACTAGACCACTGTGGTTTCACTTCAACATTAGGGGGACTAGACCACTAGACCACTGTGGTTTCACATCAACATTGGGGGGACTAGACCACTAGACCACTGTGGTCTCACTTCAACATTAGGGGGGGCTAGCCCACTAGACCACTGTGGTTTCACTTCAACATTAGGGGGGACTAGACCGCTGTGGTTTCACTTCAACATTGGGGTGCCTAGACCACTAGACCGCTGTGGTTGCAACTCAATATTAGGAAGGTGTTCCTAATGTTTTGTACACTCAGTATATAAAGACATAATGGTGAAGTAAGACAGAGAACACTCTGCACACAGCTAAGTATTTTATACTTTCAGTATTAATATTGACAGACTTCTGGGAATTCATCTTCATGGTTTTGATTGGTTGGTTGTCTTTAGCTCGCCGCACATGGCCTGAACTCACTGTGCTGTAGCTTAGGGGCTCGGAATTAGATGTTGTTTATTTGTGTTTCCAGCATGGGTTTCTTTCTGATGTACTACTGTAAATATATTATCTTCACCCACTCACTCACATCTCATGAATGAATCCAACCACGCGCAAAAAAAACAGGTCACCTCTGTTACGTTGTTCCGGTCACGTACCGTTTGTTCGTTATGAAACCAAAACAGGTCACCTCTGTTACGTTGTTACGGTCACGTACCATTTGTTCGTTATGAAACCAAAACAGGTCACCTCTGTTACGTTGTTCCGGTCACGTACCGTTTGTTCGCTATGAAACCAAAACAGGTCACCTCTGTTACGTTGTTACGGTAACGTACCGTTTGTTCGCTATGACTGCAAAATAGAAATCAAAATGAGATAAGCCAGAAAACGAATGTTAACAAGCTAACTAGATGGTAACTTTACAAGTAAAGTTGTGGGGCTTGCTTAAGCTCTTTACAAGTAGTTTTGTGGTATTGAAAGAAGTTTTAAAAATATTTACTTTAATATTTAAAGCCGTTACATATAGTCAAAGTAAAATGTAGTAAAATAATTGGTCAGATTACTTTGATAGACTACTATATCAACCTTATTACTTTGGATTGTGGGGCAGTTAGATCACAACAATGTCTAAACTACAGTTGTTGTGTGAAAACTGATAGAAGACAGACATAAGACAGAGTGATCTTCTGTCAGATGGGAATAAAAAGCAGGATCATGTGGACAACAGAAGTTGTGGTCAGTGGTTGTGTTCAATAGTTGTGGTCAGTAGTTGTGGTTGTGCGGTTGTGGTCAATAGTTGTGGTCAGTAGCTGTGGTTGTGCGGTTGTGTTCAATAGTTGTGGTCAGTAGTTGCGGTTGTGGTCAATAGTTGTGGTCAGTAGTGTGTGGTTGTGCGGTTGTGTTCAATATTTGTGGTCAGTAGTTGTGGTTGTGTGGTTGTGGTCAATAATTGTGGTCAGCAGTGTGTGGTTGTGCGGTTGTGGTCAATAGTTGTGGTCAGTAGTTGTGGTTGTTCGGTTCTGGTCAATAGTTGTGGTCAGTAGTTGTGGTTGTGCGGTTGTGGTCAATAGTTGTGTTCAGTAGTTGTGGTTGTGCGGTTGTGGTCAATAGTTGTGGTCAGTAGTTGTGGTTGTGCGGTTGTGGTCAATAGTTGTGTTCAGTAGTTGTGGTTGTGCGGTTGTGGTCAATAGTTATGGTCAGTAGTTGTGGTTGTGTGGCTGTGGTCAATAGTTGTGGTCAGTAGTGTGTGGTTGTGCGGTTGTGTTCAATAGTTGTGGTCAGTAGTTGTGGTTGTGCGGTTGTGGTCAATAGTTGTGTTCAGTAGTAGTGGTTGTTTGTTTCTGGTCAATAGCTGTGGTCAGTAGTTGTGGTTGTTCGGTTCTGGTCAATAATTGTGGTCAGTAGATGTGGTTGTGTGGTTGTGGTCAATAGTTGTGGTCAGTAGTTGTGGTTGTGCGGTTGTGGTCAATAGTTGTGTTCAGTAGTTGTGGTTGTGTGGTTGTGGTCAATAGTTATGGTCAGTAGTTGTGGTTGTGTGGTTGTGGTCAATAGTTGTGGTCAATAGTTGTGGTCAGTAGTGTGTGGTTGTGGTCAGTAGTTGTGGTTGTGTGGTTCTGGTCAATAGTTGTGGTCAGTAGTGTGTGGTTGTGCGGTTGTGTTCAATAGTTGTGGTCAATAGTTGTGGTCAGTAGTGTGTGGTTGTGGTCAATAGTTGTGGTCAGTAGCTGTGGTTGTGCGGTTGTGGTAAATAGTTGTGGTCAGTAGCTGTGGTTGTGCGATTGTGGTCAATAATTGTGGTCAGTAGTTGTGGTTGCGCGGTTGTGGTCAGTAGTTGTGGTTGCGTGGTTGTGGTCAATAGTTGTGGTCAGTAGTGTGTGGTTGTGCGGTTGTGGTCATTAGTTGTGGTCAGTAGTTGTGGTTGTGCGGTTGTGGTCAATAGTTGTGGTCAGTAGTGTGTGGTTGTGCGGTTGTGGTCAATAGTCGTGGTCAGTAGGTGTGGTTGTGCGGTTGTGGTCAATATTTATGGTAAGTAGTTGCGGTTGTGGTCAATTGTTGTGGTCAGCAGTGTGTAGTTGTACGGTTGTGGTCAATAGTTGTGGTCAGTAGTGTGTGGTTGTGCAGTTGTGGTCAATAGTTGTGGTCAGTAGTTGTGGTTGTGCATTTGTGGTCAATAGTTATGGTCAGTAGTGTGTGGTTGTGGTCAATAGTTGTGGTCAGTAGTGTGTGGTTGTGCAGTTGTGGTCAATAGTTGTGGTCTATAGTTGTGGTCAATAGTTGTGGTCAGTAGTGTGTGGTTGTGCAGTTGTGGTCAATAGTTGTGGTCTATAGTTGTGGTCAATAGTTGTGGTCAGTAGTGTGTGGTTGTGCGGTTGTGATCAATTGTTGTGGTCAGTAGTGTGTGGTTGTGCGGTTGTGGTCAATAGTTGTGGTCAGTACTGTGTGTTTGTGCGGTTGTGGTCAATAGTTGTGTTCAGTAGTTGTGGTTGTGCGGTTGTGGTCAATAGTTGTGGTCAGTAGTTGTGGTTGTGCGGTTGTGGTCAATAGTTGTGTTCAGTAGTTGTGGTTGTGCGGTTGTGGTCAATAGTTATGGTCAGTAGTTGTGGTTGTGCGGTTGTGGTCAATAGTTGTGGTCAGTACTGTGTGTTTGTGTGGTTGTGGTCATTAGTTGTGGTCAGTAGTGTGTGGTTGTGGTCAATAGTTGTGGTCAGGAGTTGTGGTTGTGCGGTTGTGGTCAATAGTTGTGGTTGTGGTCAATAGTTGTGGTCAGTAGTGTGTGGTTGTAGTCAGTATTTGGGGTTGTGCGGTTGTGGTCAATAGTTGTCGTCAGTAGTGTGTGGTTGTGGTCAATAGTTGTGGTCAGTAGTTGTGGTTGTGTGGTTGTGGTCAATAGTTGTGGTTGTGGTCAATAGTTGTGGTCAGTAGTGTGTGGTTGTAGTCAGTATTTGGGGTTGTGCGGTTGTGGTCAATAGTTGTCGTCAGTAGTGTGTGGTTGTGGTCAATAGTTGTGGTCAGTAGTTGTGGTTGTGTGGTTGTGGTCAATTGTTGTGGTCAGTTCTGTGTGGTTGTGCGGTTGTGGTCAATAGTTGTGGTCAGTAGTGTGTGGTTGTGGTCAATAGTTGTGGTCAGTAGTTGTGGTTGTGCAGTTGTGGTCAATAGTTGTGGTCAGTAGTGTGTGGTTGTTGTGGTTGTGTGGTTGTGGTCAATAGTTGTGGTCAGTAATTGTGGTTGTGCGGTTGTGGTCAATAGTTGTGGTCAGTAGTTGTGGTTGTGTGGTTGTGGTCAATAGTTGTGGTGAGTAGTTGTGGTTGCACAATTGTGGTCAATAGTCGTGGTCAGTAGTTGCGGTTGTGCGGTTGTGGTCAATAGTTGTGGTTGTGGTCAATAGTTGTGGTCATTAGTGTGTGGTTGTGTAGTTGTGGTCAATAGTTGTGGTCAGTGGTGTGTGGTTGTGCGGTTGTGGTCAATAGTTGTGGTTAGTAGTTGTGGTTGCACGGTTGTGGTCAATAGTTGTGGTCAGTAGTGTGTGGTTGTGCGGTTGTGGTCAATAGTTGTGGTCAGTACTGTGCGGTTGTGGTCAATAATTGTGGTCAGTAGTGTATGGTTGTGGTCAGTAGTTGTGGTTGTGCGGTTATGGTCAATAGTTGTCGTCAGTAGTGTGTGGTTGTGCGGTTGTGGTCAATAGTTGTGGTCAGTAGTTGTGGTTGTGCGGTTGTTGTCAATAGTTGTGGTCAGTACTGTGTGGCTGTGCAGTTGTGGTCAATAGTTGTGTGTCAGTAGTTGTAGTTGTGTGGTTGTGGTCAATAGTTGTGGTCAGTAGTGTATGGTTGTGCGGTTGTGGTCAATAGTTGTGGTCAGTAGTGTGTGATTGTGTGGTTGTGGTCAATAGTTGTGGTCAGTAGTGTTTGGTTGTGCAGTTGTGGTCAATAGTTTTGGTCAGTAGTGTGTGGTTGTGCGGTCGTGGTCAATAGTTATGATCAGTAGTTGTGTTCAGCAGTTTTGGTAGGTAGGTGTGTGGTTCAGTAGTTGTGGTCAGTAGTTGTGTGGTTGTGGTCAGTAGTTGTGGTCAGTAGTTGTGGTCAGTACTTGTGTGGTTGTGGTCAGTACTTGTGTTCAGTAGTTGTGTGGTTGTGTTCAGTAGTTGTGTGGTTGTGGTCAGGCGAACATTACGTTAGCAGCTCATTTCAGTTAGCCTGGACGCTAAGATATTTTTTTTCTCAGTTGATTAAGATTTAAATAGCAGAGATGTAAGTAGAGGAAGATTTCATACGCTCTAACTTTCTGTCTATGGTGTTGGCAAAGTGGTCAAAGTAGCTGATTTGTGTCAAAAGTTACATTGTTGCAATGACAGTGAATGTAATGTTGGAACTGATGATGTCACAATGGGACCTTTAGAATGTTGAGGAAATCCCATGAAAGTGGATGGAGGACAGAAAGAAGGACAAAAACTGTAATAGTTTAAAAAGTATCAAATATATAAAAAAGTTGTATACAAGCACACTATTCCAGATTGAAGTTTGAAAGACGTTTCTAGCTTAACTCTCTAAGGTCGATGTCTGCGTCCCGCGGCAATCTAATTAGCATAATAAAACAATCCCCATAAAAATAGGTCCGTTTAAGATAGAGATATATCATGTTTATTTGCATTGAATGCGTCTCAATCCACCGCATCCGCCTATGTCGCTCTTCCGCATATGCGGTGAAAGGTGACAGAGCTAGAGTGGTGTTTGTCAGACCATGAAACATCCCGAAAATGTGTCTTCTAACAAAATTGTTTGGCCTAAAAACTACTATGGAAAGATGAGACTCTCACGAACACAATGGTGTTTTTTGTTTTGCTCTACGACCCCCACAAGAGTCTCGGGACTTGTCTGAAGTTGGTACAGCCAATCTGACAACTTCTGTCTGTAGCGTCCGAACAGTTTGGGCTACAGACTAATATGAAAGGTGAGACTCTCACGTACATGTTGGTTGCTTTGCTCTAGGACGCCCACAGGCCTCACAAGACTCATCTGAAGGTCCCCCGGTACCAGTTGAAAAAATTTATGGAAGTAGGGCTTGCAGTTGACGTACAACGACTCCTGGCGGCCATGTTGGAAGACTACCACATTAATTATTCAGACAAAAACAGCAGAGTGGCTACCCCAAACGACAAGTGTGTGGTTGTGCGGTTGTGGTCAATAGTTGTGGTCAGTAGTTGTGGTTGTGCGGTTGTGGTCAATAGTTATGGTCAGTAGTTGTGGTTGTGGTCAATAGTTGTGGTCAGTAGTGTGTGGTTGTGCAGTTGTGGTCAATAGTTGTGGTCAATAGTTGTGGTCAATAGTTGTGGTCAGTACTGTGTGTTTGTGCAGTTGTGGTCATTAGTTGTGGTCAGTAGTGTGTGGTTGTGGTCAATAGTTGTGGTCAGTAGTTGTGTTTGTGCGGTTGTGGTCAATAGTTGTGGTTGTGGTCAATAGTTGTGGTCAGTAGTGTGTGGTTGTTGTCAGTAGTTGAAAAAATGTATGGAAGTAGGGCTTGCAGTTGACGTACAACGACTCCTGGCGGCCATGTTGGAAGAGCAATGCATTAATTATTCAGAAAAAAACAGCAGAGTGGCTACCCCAAACGGCATGATAACAGTGCCTAAAACTAGTTGACGTTTACAGATTCCCCGCAATCACGAAACACCATTGGTGATACTAATGAGATATGACTCAAGAACTGTCCGAAAAGCGAAGAAACCTTTTTGCCCGTCAAGACCTGAACCCAGACAGCTGTCAGTACAGGGTCTGCTACGATCATTTCATCACTGGTAAGTCAAGTCTGATCGATTTAGAGTTTAGCTTAGCTATCATGCTAACCAGGTGTTAACAACAACACTACAGTAAGTTAGCCAAAAATGAGCTAGCTAGATAGCTTGTAGTCAGTCTAGCAATTAGCATGTGTCACGTTAAGGGAAGCAATTTTTTTCACCATAAAAATGCACCTTTATAACAATGGATTGCATGCCTCTATCATCTCATTGCAGACTAACATAAGCCTACTATTCCTAATGTGATGAGTAGATTGGATAGTGATCATTTAGGCTGTTAATAAGGACGTAGTGGCATAGGCCTGTAGGCTATATCTGAGACGTTTCTTTCCTTTGCATGGGACAAATGTGGCCTTTGATTAACATTTCATACAATTGTACTACACTTTATATGACTGGAGACATGAGCAGAATATTTGTTTATTCGATTGGTAGCCTAGGTCTAGTCTACTGACACTGACAACAGATCAATTAAAATTACCTTGTCTTGAACGCAACCATCTAATCTAGGCTGAAAAGGGGTCCTGGCTAAAAGGGATCTGGAACTGGATAATATTTTCATAATGTCCTCCCAGAAAGGTACCTGCCCTATCCAGAGTAGCTAATCCTTTCACCCTCTCCCATGGCTGTTAGCTAGGTACCTAGCTACAAATGCATTTAGAGTTACAACGATAAATGCATCAAGATAGCTAGCTAACTAGCTAATATGATGTTAGCAAGCTGGTGATATTTAATTCACTTAGCTAGCTATACGGTATGTAAAGTTAGCTAACTAGCGAACATTACGTTAGCAGCTCATTTCAGTTAGCCTGGGTGCTAAGTTTCTGTAGCAAGCTAACTAGCTAATAATATATTGTTTTCCCACTGCCTCCATTTTCTGGGTCCTTAGAAAAACTAAGTAATGGGCAATCTTCCGGAAGTTTCCGGTTGTAGCAAAACACAGCCAGCCATGTGGACGATTGGAGGACTTCCAACAGACTGACTTTGGCCTTCCAACATGGCCCCTGGTGCGATTGCTAGGATTGATTTGTGATGCAACTGCAAGCCCTCTATATATGGAGACTGTTTAGTGTTGAGTTTAGTTTTTTAAAATGTTTATTTCACCTTTATTTAACCAGGTAAGCCAGTTGAGAACAAGTTCTCATTTACAACTGTGACCTGGCAGTTAAATACATGTAAAAAAAATAAATAAATAGGTGTGATAGTTAACATGCTAACAGGTGTGATAGTTAACATACTAACAGGTGTGATAGTTAACATACTAACAGGTGATAGTTAACATACTAACAGGTGTGATAGTTAACATACTAACAGGTGATAGTTAACATACTAACAGGTGTGATAGTTAACATACTAACAGGTGATAGTTAACATACTAACAGGTGTGATAGTTAACATGCTAACAGGTGTGGTAGTTAACATACTAACAGGTGTGATAGTTAACATACTAACAGGTGATAGTTAACATATCAACATGTGTGATAGTTAACATACTAACAGGTGTGATAGTTAACATACTAACAGGTGATAGTGAACATATCAACATGTGTGATACTTTACATACTAACATACTAGGGCGGTAGGTAGCTTAGTGGTTAAGAGCGTTGTGCCAGTAACCGAAAGGTCGCTGGTTCTAATCCCCGAGCCGACTAGGCACTTAACCCTAATTGCTCCTGTAAGTTGCTCTGGATAAGAGGTGTGGTAGTTAACATACTAACAGGTGATAGTTAACATACTAACAGGTGATAGTTAACATACTAACAGGTGATAGTTAAAATACTAACAGGTGATAGTTAACATACTAACAGGTGATAGTTAGAATACTAACATGTGTGAAGAGCATACTAACAGGTGTGATAGTTAACATACTAACAGGTGTGATAGTTAAAATACTAACAGGTGTGATAGTTAACATACTAACATGTGTGATAGTTAACATACTAACAGGTGTGATAGTTAACATACTAACATGTGTGATAGTTAACATACTAACAGGTGTGATAGTTAACATACTAACATGTGTGATAGTTAACATACTAACAGGTGTGATAGTTAACATACTAACAGGTGTGATAGTTAACATGCTAACAGGTGTGATAGTTAACATACTAACAGGTGATAGTTAACATACTAACAGGTGATAGTTAAAATACTAACATGTGTGAAGAGCATACTAACATGTGTGATAGTTAACATACTAACAGGTGATAGTTAACATACTAACAGGTGTGATAGTTAACATACTAACAGGTGATAGTTAACATACTAACAGGTGATAGTTAAAATACTAACATGTGTGAAGAGCATACTAACAGGTGATAGTTAACATACTAACAGGTGTGATAGTTAACATACTAACAGGTGATAGTTAACATACTAACAGGTGATAGTTAACATACTAACATGTGATAGTTAAAATACTAACAGGTGATAGTTAACATACTAACAGGTGTGATAGTTAACATACTAACAGGTGATAGTTAACATACTAACAGGTGATAGTTAACATACTAACAGGTGATAGTTAACATACTAACAGGTGATAGTTAACATACTAACAGGTGATAGTTAAAATACTAACATGTGTGAAGAGCATACTAACAGGTGTGATAGTTAACATACTAACAGGTGTGATAGTTAACATACTAACAGGTGATAGTTAAAATACTAACAGGTGTGATAGTTAACATACTAACAGGTGATAGTTAAAATACTAACAGGTGTGATAGTTAACATACTAACAGGTGATAGTTAACATACTAACAGGTGATAGTTAACATACTAACAGGTGATAGTTAACATACTAACAGGTGATAGTTAACATACTAACAGGTGATAGTTAACATACTAACAGGTGATAGTTAACATACTAACAGGTGTGATAGTTAACATACTAACATGTGTGATAGTTAACATACTAACATGTGTGATAGTTAACATACTAACATGTGTGATAGTTAACATACTAACAGGTGTGATAGTTAACATACTAACAGGTGTGATAGTTAACATACTAACATGTGTGATAGTTAACATACTAACAGGTGTGATAGTTAACATACTAACAGGTGTGATACAGTGAGGGAAAAAAGTATTTGATCCCCTGCTGATTTTGTACGTTTGCCCACTGACAAAGAAATGATCAGTCTATAATTTTAATGGTAGGTTTATTTGAACAGTGAGAGACATAATAACAACAAAAAAATCCAGAAAAACGCATGTCAAAAATGTTATAAATTGATTTGCATTTTAATGAGGAAAATAAGTATTTGACCTCCTCTCAATCAGAAAGATTTATGGCTCCCAGGTGTCTTTTATACAGGTAACGAGCTGAGATTACGAGCACACTCTTAAAGAGAGCGCTCCTAATCTCAGTTTGTTACCTGTATAAAAGGCACCTGTCCACAGAAGCAATCAATCAATCAGATTCCAAACTCTCCACCATGGCCAAGACCAAAGAGCTCTCCAAGGATGTCAGGGACACGATTGTAGACCTACACAAGGCTGGAATGGGCTACAAGACCATCGCCAAGCAGCTTGGTGAGAAGGTGACAACAGTTGGTGTGATTATTCGCAAATGGAAGAAACAAAAAAAAAAATGTTAATCTCCCTCGGCCTGGGGCTCCATGCAAGATCTCACCTCGTGGAGTTGCAATGATCATGAGAACGGTGAGGAATCAGCCCAGAACTACACGGGAGGATCTTGTCAATGATCTCAAGGCAGCTGGGACCATAGTCACCAAGAAAACAATTGGTAACACACTACGCAGTGAAGGACTGAAATCCTGCAGCGCCCGCAAGGTCCCCCTGCTCAAGAAAGCACATATACAGGCCCGTCTGAAGTTTGCCAATGAACATCTGAATGATTCAGAGGAGAACTGGGTGAAAGTGTTGTGGTTAGATGAGACCAAAATCGAGCTCTTTGGCATCAACTCAACTCGCCATGTTTGGAGGAGGAGGAATGCTGCCTATGACCCCAAGAACACCATCCCCACCGTCAAACATGGAGGTGGAAACATTATACTTTGGGGGTGTTTTTCTGCTAAGGGGACAGGACAACTTCACCGCATCAAAGGGACGATGGACGGGGCCATGTACCGTCAAATCTTGGGTGAGAACCTCCTTCCCTCAGCCAGGGCATTGAAAATGGGTTGTGGAAGGGTATTCCAGCATGACAATGACCCAAAACACACGGCCAAGGCAACAAAGGAGTGGCTCAAGAAGAAGCACATTAAGGTCCTGTTGTGGCCTAGACAGTCTCCAGACCTTAATCCCATAGGAAATCTGTGGAGGGAGCTGAAGGTTCGAGTTGCCAAACGTCAGCCTCGAAACCTTAATGACTTGGAGAAGATCTGCAAAGAGGAGTGGGACAAAATCCCTCCTGAGATGTGTGCAAACCTGGTGGCCAACTACAAGAAACATCTGACCTCTGTGATTGCCAACAAGGGTTTTGCCACCAAGTACTAAGTCATGTTTTGCAGAGGGGTCAAATACTTATTTCCCTCATTAAAATGCAAATCAATTTATACCATTTTTTACGTGCGTTTTTCTGGATTTTTTATTGTTATTCTGTCTCTCACTGTTCAAATAAACCTACCATTCAAATTATAGACTGATCATGTCTTTGTCAGTGGGCAAACGTACAAAATCAGCAGGGGATCAAATACTTTTCTGTATTTAACATACTAACAGATGTGTGGAGCATACTAACCCTGCCATCTATTAGACAGACACTCCCCCCTGCTAAGGAGGCCATTCCAGACAGTGGGATCTCTGTGAGGCTCAGGGGGACTGGGTAGTGTTTCAACTAAACACAGAGGCTTCCACTGAGAGGAAATGAAAAGAGATGGTGACCTTTGAGAGTTTGAATAATGAACGAGTAAAGAGAAATGGGGGCATAAAAGAGGAGATATATAGAGGAGAGGCGAGTTGAGGGCTGTCATCACGGCATGCAGGGTTTATTTTATTTTGTATTAGAGGGGGACAGCCAGAGGTGGCTATGGAAAACCATATCTCCTGTGTTTTTAGAATAAGTTAAATTCTCCAAGAATCAACGGGTATATAATCATTCATTTAATAAGTCCAAAAATGGATGTAGCAATTGCAGATTCCCTCTTTAAGGCAGACCCGTTATTTGACTGGTTGTCATTAACATGAACACTGCTTATTTATTCTCCTGTGGTTTTTCGGTAACACTTTACTTTACACCCATTGTCATAACAGCTGACACAGCTTGTCATAACCTGTCATAATATGGTCATAACACTGTCATTACCCATATATTTACACCTGTTGTGATATATATATTATATATATATATATATATATATATATATATATATTGCGTTATCTTATGGCGGGTTATGGCACCTACATAAGAGTGTCAAATCCAACATTTATTCAAATTAGGTTTTTTTTCCCTGCCAAGAAGGTTCCTTTCGTTTGAAAGTTTGTCTCTTAAATCTAGTTGAAGTAGGATGGAACTAAACACAGAAAAAAACAAATATACACTTCAGATCCATCATCCTTTAGAAGAACGTACCGCATAATATTTTATCTAGAGAGTGGTCAAATTTGCCCGCTGATAATTTATGTCGTGTTTGTGATTGTGTGATGATTCCTGTGTAATTATGTGCTGTCATGATCAATGTTCCCTTTCCTTTTTTTTTTTTTTTTCACCACTGAGCAAATTTCAGGTCTGCTGAGCGCAAACTTTAACGTTGTACAAATTCTCTGCAAACTTCCAGCGCGCGTTTACGGTGAACACCGAGGCTGTACCCGCTTTAAGTTACAGTTTTAACAGTGGCCACGAAGGCTACTGTGGCTATTTGATCATAATGTAGGCCTACCAGACTGGCCAATCATCAAAAAACTGAAAATTCATCCCATAACATTTTAATATGGAAATAGCTGTTCTATCATTCAGCCTACAGTAGCAGCCAATGTGTGGTGTTCAACATAGGCCTACATTCCATGAGACTTTTGATAAAAACCATGCAGGGCTTGACATTAACCCGTTTATCCACTTGTCCTTCAGACAAGGAGGTGACTGAACATGTTGTTGTGTCGTTTGATGCAAGAAAATTGCATCAAACAACACAATTTGTCCACTTTACAAAATAAAATGCAGTATTATTCCCATACCATTATTACAGAGAATCAGACAAATTATGCTACCCTCTGCCTATTGGCTACTTAGTTTATTCAAGCCTGTCTCAAATACAACACTGTCCCTTTAAGACAAAAAAAAAAAGAATCTCTTTACCTGACTCACTTTGATCTCAAAACAAGTGCATCTACTCACAACCGTTCATGCTGTAAACACAGTCCAGTTCAAAGTAAATGGCACCGATCCATATATGGCAATGATCTATTTGCATATAGGCCTACTGCAGCTCTGATTGTTTGTGCCACACCGGTCTGTGTAGAGTACGGGCTGAGAAGTGCGTGTCAATGCAATAGAATCCTACTCTGATGCGTTCTGCCTACAACAAAATCTCTTGCATTTGTTTCCGGTATGCTGCGTTGAAAGTGGCTAATATTGCGTTGATTCAATCACAGTTGCCACAGTAAAGGGAAGCGTTGATAGTGTTAACAGGGGAAAACTCTAGAACAGTGGTCACCAACCTTTCCTGAGTCAAGATCACTTTGAGTCAAAATGCAAGCCGAGATCTACCGCTCAGATTTTATTTAACATGACTATGCAACATTAACCAATTAGAAACAGTCCTGTAGCAATGAGGTTCGTGCAGTGAGCTCTAGGCCCAAGACATTATCACCTGCATATTGGCTTTGCTTGAATTGCCCTGCCAATGCATTGTTGTTCGGGCCATTTTTTAAAATTATATTTCAAAATTTGAGGTAAGCTATTTCATCGGTAATAGATCTGTTGTTGTATTACATGTGAGGCACAGCTGAGTGAGCATACATTTAAATAATTTTGCTTTTTTATTTGTATTTTACTGGGCTGATGGTGCCTGCATCTGATGGTCAGTCTCAGCGGAGGGAGAGAGCGGCAGACTGAGGATCCGCCTCTCAACGTCCCTCCGCTCTCCCTTTCCTCCACTGACACTGACCAAAAAGGGACACCGTCTTCCAGCCGATGGCAAAAAAACTCGAGTCGCACCGCATTAGTTCTGCCTCGTAGAAATTCACGTTGTTACTCCTATGAACAGAGAACGTGAAATATTCCTCGATATAAAAAAAAAGACCCAAGCCGCTAATGATAACAACGACACAAGCCTATAGATACACTTTCCTACTCATTCATTACTGCTGCAGTGCTTGTTGTAGCGCTGAGTGAAAATAGGAAGAACGCTGATTTTTATGTCTCATAAAAGTGTTGAATACAAAGTGTTGACAGTGCTGAGTAAGAACTTAAACACCATCTCTCTTTGCTGTATTCGTTGACAGTCTCTCTCTAGTCATGGTTTTAAACTTCACTGTAGCTTTCGTTTACGCCTGCTACGTTACTGCAGACACGGTCATCTGAGCTATCCCATTGGCCAGCGGTAGGCCTATAGTGCACTTGATTTGCTCTCATGGCCCGCCTGGAAGGCGGAGTTTGTGCCTTCAGACACATTAAATGGTTAAAACTGGCAACAGTTGGCCTACCCGGCACACAGGGCAGCTGGATCGGGTGCACCTACAATAGGAACACAAGGTGGTGGGTTTTTACAGAAATGTTTGGAGATCGACTAGGTGGGTGTGGTGTGGTGTGGTGTGTGGTGTGGTGGGTGGTGTGAGGTAGTGGGTGGTGTGAGGTGGTGGGTGGTGTGAGGTGTGGTGGGTGTGAGGTGTGGTGGGTGGTGGGTGTGGTGGGTGTGTGGTGTGGTGGGTGGTGTGGTGTGGTGGGTGTGTGGTGTGGTGGGTGTGTGGTGTGGTGGGTGTGTGGTGTGGTGGGTGGTGTGAGGTGTGGTGGGTGTGTGGTGTGGTGGTTGGTGTGGTGGTTGTGGGTGTGTGGTGTGGTGTGGTGGGTGTGTGGTGTGGTGGGTGTGTGGGTGTGTGGTGTGGTGGGTGTGTGGTGTGGTGTGGTGGGTGTGTGGTGTAGTGTGGTGTGGTGTGGTGGTTGGTGTGGTGGTTGTGGGTGTGTGGTGTGGTGTGGTGGGTGTGTGGTGTGGTGGGTGTGTGGTGTGGTGGGTGGTGTGAGGTGGGTGTGTGGTGTGGTGGTTGGTGTGGTGGTTGTGGGTGTGTGGTGTGGTGTGGTGGGTGTGTGGTGTGGTGGGTGTGTGGGTGTGTGGTGTGGTGGGTGGTGTGAGGTGGGTGTGTGGTGTGGTGGGTGGTGTGGTTGGTGTGGTGGGTGTGTGGTGTGGTTGGTGTGGTGGGTGTGTGGTGTGGTGGGTGTGGTGGGTGTGTGGTGTGGTGGGTGTGTGGTGGGTGTGTGGTGTGGTGTGGTTGGTGTGTGGTGTGGTGGGTGTGGTGTGGTTGGTGTGTGGTGTGGTGTGGTGGGTGTGGTGTGATGTGGTGTTAGATCATTGTTATTTACCAAGGGTGGGGTCAATTCGAAATTGAAGGCAGTCCAAAGTTTTTAAATTTTTTAAATCACTTTCTGAATTGACTACCTTTATTTCAAAATTGACACCAACCATTTTACTAAGACTTAAATGATATACCAATATAATACAGTATATTATGAAAGGTATGAGTACTGTTAGATTTTGAGGCAGTTCAGATGATAACAGGCCAAATGTACCCTTGGTGAAGTTGGAGCTTAACCGCCAACCTTCCAGAGAACAAACACTTACATCAGATAAAATGGGCCTGTACTGTATAACAAGTCTTACGCCAGATCCCCACTGCTGACACCACATGATGCCCGTCTCTCTCTCCATCAAAATCACATAATTGCAGCTAATTCCTAATTCCAAACGCCTGCACACAAATTAAAAAGAGAGGGAAGTGGGGAGAAAAGTGGGTTGAGAAGGAGGGCTTAAGCTGTTAAGGGGTGGGCCACAGGGGTCTGGGAGGGCTGCAGGGTAGCACCTGTATTCCTGTCTGCCACGTACCACACACACACACACACACACACACACACACACACACACACACACACACACACACACACACACACACACACACACACACACACACACACACACACACACACACACACACACACACACACACACACACACACACACACAGGCAACCTGAGCTGACACCAATTAGGTTCCTCTACACCGGCTGCTCCTCTCGGCCAACAGATTTCCAACCCTCCTCTCCTCCTCTCCTCCTCTCCTCCTCTCATCCCCCCACCTTCTCCCCACCCACCTCCCTGTATGACGCCAAACAATTATGGTGGATTGACTTGGCATCGACTGGATTGTGACCTGAAAATCAGATGTATTATATCTGTGGGCTGATAGGCTGAGTGTGATGGGGAGTATTTCAATCATCCTCTGACTCTCATAATCTGTCTCCCTCTCCCTCTCTCTCTCCCTCTCTCTTCCCTCTCTCTCTTCCCTCTCTCTCCCTCTCTCTCTCTCCTCTCTCTCTCTTCCCTCTCTCTCTCCCTCTCTCTCTCCCCCCTCCCTCCCTCTCCCTCTCTCTCTCTCTCTTCCCGCTCTCTCCCCTCTCTCTCTCTCACCTCTCTCTACCCCTCTCTCTCTCCCTCCCTCTCTCTCCCCTCTCTCTCCCCCCTCTTTCTCTCACCCCTCTCTCTCCATCCTTCCCTTTCTCTCTCTTACTTGCTATCTTTCATCCACATCTCTCATCCCCCTCTCCCTCTGACTCAATTTACTCTCTCTCTCTCTCTCTCTCTCTCTCTCTCTCTCTCTCTCTCTCTCTCTCTCTCTCTCTCTCTCTCTCTCTCTCTCTCTCTCTCTCTCTCTCTCTCTCTCTCTCTCTCTCTCTCTCTCTCTCAGTTCATTTCAATTTAAGGGCTTTATTGGCATGGGAAACATTGCCAAAACAAGTGAAATAGATAATAAACAAAAGTGAAATAAACAATAAAAAATTAACAGTAAACATTACACTCAGAAGTTCCAAAAGAATAAAGACATTTCAAATGTCATATTATGTATATATATACAGTGTTGTAATGATGTGCAAATAGTTAAAGTACAAAAGGGAAAATAAATCAACATAAATATGGGTTGTATTTACAATGGTGTTTGTTCTTCACTGGTTGCCCTTTTCTTGTGGCAACAGGTCACAAATCTTGCTGCTGTGACGGCACACTGTGGTATTTCACCCAGTAGATATGAGAGTTTATCCAAATTTGATTTGTTTTTTAATTCTTTGTGGGTCTGTGTAATCTGAGGGAAATATGTGTCTCTAATATGGTCATACATTTGGCAGGAGGTTTGGAAGTGCAGCTCAGTTTCCACCTCATTTTGTGCCTTTCTCAATAGCAACGCTATGCTGACTTCATATCAATATAATGTTATTTATATGGGGGATACAATCTAGTCAAAGATTTCCTTAAGTTTGGGTCAGTCACGGTGGTCAGGTATTCTGCCACTGTGTACTCTCTGTTTAGGGCCAAATAGCATTCTAGTTTGCGCTGTTTTTCTGTTAATTCTTTCCAATGTGTCAAGTAATTCTCTTTTTGTTTTCTCATGATTTGGTTGGGTCTAATTGTGTTGCTGTCCTGGGGCTCTGTGGGGTCTGTTTGTGTTTGTGAACAGAGCCCAGGACCAGCTTGCTTAGGGGACTCTTCTCTAGGTTCATCTCTCTGTAGGAGATGCTTTGTTATGGAAGGTTTGGGAATCGCTTCCTTTTAGGTGGTTGTAGAATTTAACAGCTCTTTTTCTGGATTTTGATAATTAGCAGGTATCGGCCTAATTCTGCTTTGCATGCATTATTTGGTGTTTTACGTTGTACACGGAGGATGTTTTTGCAGAATTCTGCATGCAGAGTCTCAATTTGGTGTTTGTCCCATTTTGTCAATTCTTGGTTGGCGAGCGGACCCCAGACCTCACAACCATAAAGGGCAATGTGTTCTATAACTGATTCAAGTATTTTTAGCCAGATCCTAATTGGGATGTCAAATTATATGTTCCTTTTGATGGCGTAGAAGACCCTTCTTGCCTTGTCTCTCAGATCGTGGTTAGATTCTATGGATTCTTCAATTACATTGAGCTGATTTCTGACGTGCTGTTCCTTCTTTTTCCGTAGTGTATTTCTGTATTGTTTTAGTGATTCACCATAGTGAAGGCTCAGGTTTTTTGGTTGGATAGGTTTCTCAATTTCTTTCTTAGGTTTTTGCATTCTTCATCAAACCATTTGTCATTGTTTCAATTTTTCTTAGGTTGTCTGCTTGAAAATAAATATATATACACTACCGTTCAACTACCGTTACTTAGAAATGTCGTTGTTTTCGAAAGAAAAGCATTTTTTTTTGTCCATTAAAATAACATCAAATTGATCAGAAATGCAGTGTAGACATTGTTAACGTTGTAAATGGCTATTGTAGCTGGAAAGGGCTGCTTTTTTATGGAATATCTACATAGGCGTACAGAGGCCCATTATCAGCAACCATTAGTTCTGTGTTCCAAT
>NC_059212.1:44637617-44645117 GCF_020615455.1 Coregonus clupeaformis | reverse complement strand
TCTGACAAGGTAGGGTTGGTATACAGAAAATATCCCTATTTGGTAAAAGACCAAGTCCATATTATGGAAAGAACAGCTCAAATAAGCAAAGAGAAACGACAGTCCATCATTACTTTAAGACATGAAGGTCAGTCAATACGGAACATTCTTCAAGTGCAGTCGCAAAAACCATCAAGCGCTATGATGAAACTCGCTCTCAAGAGGACCGCCACAGGAAAGGAAGACCCAGAGTTACTTCTGCTGCAGAGGATAAGTTAATTAGAGTTAACGGCACCTCAGATTGCAGCCCAAATAAATGCTTCACAGAGTTCAAGTAACAGACACATCTCAACATCAACTGTTCAGAGTAGACTGCGTGAATTCGGCCTTCATGGTTGAATTGCTGCAAAGAAACCACTACTAAAGGACACCAATAAGAAGAAGAGACTTGCTTGGGCCAAGAAACATGAGCAATTGGCATTAGACCGGTGGAAATCTGTCCTTTGGTCTGATGAGTCCAAATTTGAGATTTTGGGCTCGAACTGCCGTGTCTTTGTGAGATGCGGAGTAGGTGAACGGATTATCTCCGCATGTGTGGTTCCCGCCATGAAGCATGGAGGAGGAGGTGTGATGGTGTTTTGCTGGTGACACTGTCAGTGATTTATTTAGAATTAAAGGCACACTTAACCAGCATGGCTACCACAGCTTTCTGCAGCGATACGCCATCACAAATGGTTTGCACTTAGTGGGACTATCATTTGTTTTTCAACAGGACAATAACCCAAAACACACCTCCAGGCTGTGTAAGGGCTATTTGTCCAAGGAGAGTGATGGAGTGCTGCATCAGATGACCTGGCCTCCACAATCACCCGACCACAACCCAATTGAGATGGTTTGGGATGAGTTGGACCACAGAGTGAAGGAAAAGCAGCCAACAAGTGCTCAGCATATGTGGGAACTCCTTCAAGACTGTTGGAAAAGCATTCCAGGTGAAGCTGGTTGAGAGAATGCCAAGAGTGTGCAAAGCTGTCATCAAGGCAAAGGGTGGCTACTTTTAAGAATCTAAAATCAAAAATATATTTGATTTGTTTAACACTTTTTTGGTTACTACATGATTCCATATGTGTTATTTCATAGTGTTGATGTCTTCACTATTATTCTACAATGTAGAAAATAGTAAAATTTAAGAAAAACCCTTGAATGAGCTCCCGAGTGGCGCAGTGGTCTAAGGCACTAAATCGCAGTGCTAGCTGTGCCACTAGAGATCCTGGTTCGTATCCAGGCTCTGTCGTAGCCGGCCGCGACCGGGAGACCCATGGGGCGGCGCACAATTGGCCTAGCGTCGTCTAGGGGAGGGAATGGCCGGCAGGGATGTAGCTCAGTTGGTAGAGCATGGCGTTTGCAACGCCAGGGTTGTGGGTTCGATTCCCACTGGGAGCCAGTATGAATTTTTTTTAATTATGTATGCACTAACTAACTGTAAGTCGCTCTGGATAAGAGCGTCTGCTAAATGACTAAAATGTAAAATGTAAATGTAATGAGTTGGTGTGTCCAAATTTTTGACTGGTGTATATATATAAAGCTGATCGAAGAAGCTTAACATATGATATCTAATATTGAACTAACTGTTTTAATATTCAGTGAAGTTGAAGGAAAGATGACATTTGGAGGCACTTGACACGTAGTTTGTTTTTAATGAAGTAATACCATCGTTTGATGTTCTACTTCCTTCCTTCCTTCCTTCCTTCCTTCCTTCCTTCCTTCCTTCCTTCCTTCCTTCCTTCCTTCCTTCCTTCCTTCCTTCCTTCCTTCCTTCCTTCCTTCCTTCCTTCCTTCCTGTATCACAGCCAAACATCTGCTAGTGTGTGTGTGTGTGCGCGCTAGTTAACATTTAATCGCCTGGAGCAGCATTGCGTCCCAAAGCCAATCAGATGGCTAGATAGCATTATCAAATCAAGCCCCAGTCACAAAGCCCTGCTCTGATGTGATGCTGGGGTAGGTAACACTGTGGTTCCCTTGTTAAAACCTACTCATTTCAGAGGGTCTATTGCACAGTAGAATATATTTCCTTTCACCTCTGGTTCAGTAGATTGGAGAAAAAGCACAAAGACCTATTGGTATTGGTTGATGCAGCACGGCCTAACAGATAATATTAATAATAATAATAATAATAATAATAATAATAATAATAATAATAATAAGCCATTTAGCAGACGCTTTTATCCAAAGCGACATACAGTCATGCGTGCATACATTTTTACGTATTGGTGGTCCTGGGGATCGAACCCACTACCCTTGGCGTTACAAGCGCCGTGCTCTACCAGCTGAGCTACAGAGGACGTGAACACGATACACATTTTACAGTTTTTAAGTTCTTTATCATTGTCCTGCCAGCATTCACACACAGTAGAGTTACCCAGCCTTTGCGGATGGGCACTGCTTTATTCCTGTCGTCTAGAGCTTTTCAAAAGCTGCCTCGTGTCACTTTGGGTTTTGGGAAAACATCTTCAAAAAAGCAGCGTCTCTTCTTGGTTCTCCTCCTCTTTCCATCCTTCATCCGTTTCTGCCATTCATATTTTATATTTTTTAAGGGATCACCTACCACACATGAAGGGACATTATCGGCTGCAATGTCCAAAGAGAGAGAACAGAGGAGAGAGAGAGAGAGAGAGAGAGAGGGAGTAGAGAGAGAGAGAGAGAGAGAGAGAGAGAGAGAGAGAGAGAGAGAGAGAGAGAGAGAGAGAGAGAGAGAGAGAGAGAGAGAGAGAGAGAGAGAGAGAGAGAGAGAGAGAGAGAGAGAGAGAGAGAGAGAGAGAGAGAGAGAGAGAGAGAGAGAGAGAGGGAGAGAGAGAGAGAGAGAGAGAGAGAGAGAGAGAGAGAGAGAGAGAGAGAGAGAGAGAGAGAGAGAGAAGACAGAGTAGAGAGATAGAGAAAGAGCTAGTGAAATAGAGAATGTGTATACCTCCAAACTTTGAATTATACTTACAAAAGTTTGACCTTGATCACAATATGACTCACCAATTCATGATTCATTCCTTCATTCCTAATAGTGAGTCATATTGTACCCCGAATAGACAGAATGAACAGACTGACTCTTCATTTTGAAAATACCCCCCCCCATTTCCATATCACAACACCAGTCCTTTCTCTAGCGGCGAACACCGTGAAATTGAGCTATTGATATCTCGCTATCCCCCTGTTAGATTAATTAGACAACATTAGCATACAATCATACTCTGGCTAACCGTTAACAAAGTGAGTCTGGGTCCAAGCCTTAAAGTTCTGATCTCCAAAGAGGGAACTATAGTTAGAGTCTTTGTTCTGTGTAGAGGGACGAGGACCTGCTTCTATCGGTAAACTAAGAAATAACACAGCATGTTAATTAATGACATCGTCTGATTCACGCTGTGTGTGTGTGTGTGTGTGTGTATAAGCGTATGTTAGTGTGTGTGTGTGTGTGTGTGTGTGTGTGTGTAATTCACGCTGTGTTAATTCTAATTATGCATTAGTAATTAGACTGTGTAGGAGAATGGTAGGCTGAACAAGGCCCTCTGAAAAGAACCAAACGGTATGGTAGCTACCTACTAGCAAGATTAAAAACTCTGGCTTTCTTTTTGTCTTTCTTAGAGACATTAATTTGGGAACTTTCTGAATGACACCTACTAGAAGATTCAAAACGCATGAATAACATATTGTTCTCTCTTTTTTTGTTCAGGCATTAGTCAGGGCAGCTAAACGTGGCATAAATGTGAGTGAACAGGCCTGACTGAGGACCTGCAGGCTGATATCTTTCATCTCTAAAGGACTCAGATTAGATGATAAAGTGCAAAAATCAGTTTTTTTATACCAAGTCAAGTCTCATCGTATATCATCCCCTTTATGTACACTCCAAGATGAGGATCACTCTCTCTCTCTCTCTCTCTCTCTCTCTCTCTCTCTCTCTCTCTCTCTCTCTCTCTCTCTCTCTCCCCTCTCTCTCTCTCCCTCTCTCTCTCTCTCCCCCTCTCTCTCTCCCTCTCTCTCTCTCTCTGTCTCTCTCTCTCTCTCCCCCTCTCTCTCCCCCTCTCTCTCTCTTGATTTGCAGGGGTGTAGTAGTGTACAGTCTAATTTTGTTATTTATTAGACAATCGATCAAACATCCCTCATTAACACCACATTTCCTTCCTGACGAGAAAGAAGATACCATAGAAGGTTTGTCTTGCATGATGCATCTGTGTCACCACAGTCCCTTACCGCAGTGTTGCTACCACAGTGTAACTTGTCTGATATTAACTAATGATTGAGCCATCCAGCAGAGAGAGTTGTTCCCTGAACCAGCCTGCCGGCTTGATGTGAGTTGCCCACCTCTGCCCACTGAACCCAGAACCAGACCCAGCACAGCACTGCCAAGTCCAGTACATAAAAGGCCTTTGGAGGGAAGACATTTTTAAAGTCTTTGTTATCTGCTTAAAAGGCGAAGGCCTTCTCCACAGGATCACGTCTACAAACACATCAAGTTCCCTGGTAGTTTATGATGGAAACTTATTACTGTGATTATTGTGTTTTTGTCATTTCATGGTGCTAACAGGAGGTGTTTTGGTGTAGTAAAGCAGATTTCACTAAAGTATGTGTGTGTGTGTGTGTGTGTGTGCGTGTGTGTGTGTGTGTGTGTGTGTGGGTGTGTGTAGGTGTGTGTGTGTGTGTGTGTGTGCGTGCGTGCGTGCGTGCGTGCGTGCGTGTAGCGCCGTACCTCACAGGCGCTCCTCTGCTCTTTGCAGGTTTCAGCAGGACAGTCACTGTGCTGTCTGTCTGGTTCAGAGATGTCTCCTGGTCATAGGCTGGCATGGAGGGAGCTAGAAGGACAACACACATATCAGTTTCCTCTAGTTAGATGGACAACACACATCAGTTTCCTCTAGTTAGATGGACAACACACACATCAGTTTCCTCTAGTTAGAAGGACAACACACACATCAGTTTCCTCTAGTTAGAAGGACAACACACATATCAGTTTCCTCTAGTTAGATGGACAACACACATCAGTTTCCTCTAGTTAGATGGACAACACACATCAGTTTCCTCTAGCTAGAAGGACAACACACACATCAGTTTCCTCTAGTTAGATGGACAACACACATATCAGTTTCCTCTAGTTAGATGGACAACACATATCAGTTTCCTCTAGTTAGAAGGACAACACACATATCAGTTTCCTCTAGTTAGAAGGACAACACACATATCAGTTTCCTCTAGTTAGAAGGACAACACACATCAGTTTCCTCTAGTTAGAAGGACAACACACACTCGCCAAGTCTCCTTCACAAACATTAGAAACATTCACCTATGCTCACCGAGGTATAGGTGTGAAAAACTAGCATAAGCTATATGCACCGTGGAGCGACATCTGATAATTGCTCGATCAAAATGCCAGAAGGCAAGGTGAAGGTATAATCATATGGCTTTTACCTGTTCAATCATTTCAGAGCAACACTATTACCTAGAGGATAGGGGGCTAGTGTTACACTGTTACCTAGAGGATAGGGGGCTAGTGTTACACTATTACCTAGAGAATAGGGGGCTAGTGTTACACTGTTACCTAGAGGATAGGGGGCTAGTGTTACACTATTACCTAGAGGATAGGGGGCTAGTGTTACACTATTACCTAGAGGATAGGAGGCTAGTGTTACACTGTTACCTAGAGGATAGGGGGCTAGTGTTACACTATTACCTAGAGAATAGGGGGCTAGTGTTACACTGTTACCTAGAGGATAGGGGGCTAGTGTTACACTATTACCTAGAGGATAGGGGGCTAGTGTTACACTATTACCTAGAGGATAGGGGGCTAGTGTTACACTATTACCTAGAGAATAGGGGGCTAGTGTTACACTGTTACCTAGAGGATAGGGGGCTAGTGTTACACTATTACCTAGAGGATAGGGGGCTAGTGTTACACTGTTACCTAGAGGATAGGGGCTAGTGTTACACTATTACCTAGAGGATAGGGGGCTAGTGTTACACTATTACCTAGAGGATAGGGGGCTAGTGTTACACTATTACCTAGAGGATAGGGGGCTAGTGTTACACTATTACCTAGAGGATAGGAGGCTAGTGTTACACTATTACCTAGAGGATAGGGGGCTAGTGTTACACTATTACCTAGAGGATAGGGGGCTAGTGTCACACTGTTACCTAGAGGATAGGGGGCTAGTGTTACACTATTACCTAGAGGATAGGGGGCTAGTGTTACACTATTACCTAGAGGATAGGGGGCTAGTGTTACACTATTACCTAGAGGATAGGGAGCTAGTGTTACACTATTACCTAGAGGATAGGGGGCTAGTGTTACACTATTACCTAGAGGATAGGGGGCTAGTGTTACACTATTACCTAGAGGATAGGGGGCTAGTGTTACACTATTACCTAGAGGATAGGGGGCTAGTGTTACACTATTACCTAGAGGATAGGGATCTAGTGTTACACTATTACCTAGAGGATAGGAGTCTAGTGTTACACTATTACCTAGAGGATAGGGGGCTAGTGTTACACTATTACCTAGAGGATAGGGGGCTAGTGTTACACTGTTACCTAGAGGATAGGGATCTAGTGTTACACTATTACCTAGAGGATAGGGGCTAGTGTTACACTATTACCTAGAGGATAGGGGCTAGTGTTACACTATTACCTAGAGGATAGGGGCTAGTGTTACACTATTACCTAGAGGATAGGGGCTAGTGTTACACTATTACCTAGAGGATAGGGGGCTAGTGTTACACTATTACCTAGAGGATAGGGGGCTAGTGTTACACTGTTACCTAGAGGATAGGGGGCTAGTGTTACACTGTTACCTAGAGGATAGGGGGCTAGTGTTACACTGTTACCTAGAGGATAGGGGGCTAGTGTTACACTGTTACCTAGAGGATAGGGGGCTAGTGTTACACTATTACCTAGAGGATAGGGATCTAGTGTTACACTGTTACCTAGAGGATAGGGGGCTAGTGTTACACTATTACCTAGAGGATAGGGGGCTAGTGTTACACTATTACCTAGAGGATAGGGATCTAGTGTTACACTATTACCTAGAGGATAGGGGGCTAGTGTTACACTATTACCTAGAGGATAGGGATCTAGTGTTACACTATTACCTAGAGGATAGGGATCTAGTGTTACACTATTACCTAGAGGATAGGGATCTAGTGTTACACTATTACCTAGGGGATAGGGATCTAGTGTTACACTGTTACCTAGAGGATAGGGGGCTAGTGTTACACTATTACCTAGAGGATAGGGGCTAGTGTTACACTATTACCTAAAGGATAGGGGGCTAGTGTTACACTATTACCTAGAGGATAGGGGCTAGTGTTACACTATTACCTAGAGGATAGGGGGCTAGTGTTACACTATTACCTAGAGGATAGGGGGCTAGTGTTACACTATTACCTAGAGGATAGGGATCTAGTGTTACACTGTTACCTAGAGGATAGGGGGCTAGTGTTACACTGTTACCTAGAGGATAGGGGGCTAGTGTTACACTATTACCTAGAG
>NC_059212.1:44627617-44630117 GCF_020615455.1 Coregonus clupeaformis | reverse complement strand
GCTGGCGATTGCCTGCAGTGGCTGTACTGGGAGGTGAAAACCCCATAACGATCTGTATAAATACTATGTCCTAAAGCCAGACTGATTGGAATATTCTTCTGCCATTTGTATAGAAGGACAATGTCCCATATAGCACCCTATTCCCTATATAGTGCACTACTTTTAACCAGAGCCCTATGAGCGATACACTAAATAGGGAATAGGGTGCTATTTGGGACACAAGAAAAGGAATATCTCTTTCATGTTCCATTCACATTCTGATGGAGTCCACCTGTAGTCATAGACTGTTCTCCAAGCGGTACCGGAGCGCCAAGTCTAGGTCCAAAAGGCTTCTTAACAGCTTCTACCCCCAAGCCATAAGACTCCTGAACAGCTAATCAAATGGCCACCCGGACTATTTGCATCGTCCGTCCCCCCCCCCACACACCCTATTTTACGCTGCTGCTACTCTCTGTTTATTATCTATGCATAGTCACTTTAACTCTACCTCCATGTACATATTACCTAAATTGCGTCACTACTTCACAGGAGGCATTTTAAAGTAAAAAAACAAAAAATATTTATCAAAATACATTTTTGGGCAGAAATGTATTCTGGAACATGTTAACTTTCCAGTGCCTTAATAACAAACTTGTATGCCATCTGTAAATACGAATACAATTGTTCAGTTACGAGCCTAGTTTGTTTAGCCACAGAAAAGCTGTAGCTAACTACAAACCATACAGAAAATACATGTTGCCGTGAAGCGCTCATCCATGTATACGGGTAAGAGTCTAGCTACATTTTCAGAAATTATAAATTTCTAATTTTGTCAGAAAGTCGTTTTCATTGCAAGTTAACGCGAACTGTTAGCTAGCTAGCGAACATTAGCTTGCTGACTCGCTAGCTATTATTACGTTTATGATCTGTGTAGTAATATTATTTGTATCTCAGAAAGCTATCTACATTGCTAGTTATAGCCTAATGTTAGCTAGCTAGCTAACATTGAACCTAGTTGGTTAGCTTTAGCTATCTGCAGATTCCTACTCCAGCATTTCACGCATTGTGTCTAGTTATGACAATCGGGTTGTACTGTAGCTATGGGTTGGGATTACGGTTCATTGTTTAGCCAGCTAGCTAGCTACATATCTAAACAAAAGACTCCATTTTGCCAGATGATTACATGACCCATCGAGTTAGCCAGGTGTGTCTGGGGGTGATTACGGCCATCTATTGTATTTCATGAACATGTGTACACGTCTAGACAATACTGACCCCATCCACTTAGCTAGATGTGTCTGGGGGGCGGGGCGGTTATAGCATTTCTTTCACATGACCCATCAATTTAGACAAGTGTGACTGGGTAATAATAATTATAAAATATTTGTATCTGGACACTTTTCAAAGTCAGATTAGGATATAGGCCAAGTGTCTTTTTTTCCTGGAGTTTTTCCCTTATTGTAGGCGACTACTTTCACTACTTTTAGTGTTGAAATATTAGGTTGTTTACCACACTACCTTACTCCCTCTGTTTAGCACATGGCCTCACATGGTCTACCCTGCTAGCCTACCCTGCCACTACCTTACTCCCTCTGTTTAGCACATGGCCTCACATGTCAATCCTTAAAGAGACGGGTGGGGCTAAGGCTTAATAGGGTTTGAACGATACTGAATAGGTGTTATAATATATTTGTATATGTTTTGATATAGGCATATAGTAAATGTGTATTATTGTTATGTTGCCATCTTTATTGCAAAAATAAATACAAATACAGACATCACTTTAAGCTCCATATTAATTTACTTACCTCCATAACTTGCTACATTTGCACACACTGTATATATATTTTTTCTGTTTGTATTTTTTGACTTTGACTGTTTTGTTTTACCCCATATGTAACTCTGTGTTGTTGTTGTTTTTAATCGCACTGCTTTGCTTTATCTTGGCCAGGTCGCAGTTGTAAATGAGAACTTGTTCTCAACTGGCTTACCTGGTTAAATAAAAGGTGAAAAAATAATTTAAAAAAATAAAACATTTGACAGAGGTAATGAACTGTCCATTGATCAGCACATCAATTGATAAAACAGGAACATGTTTGCAAAACAAGTGTTTCTTAGCTTATGTCAATATTACACAGGTAAGCTAACGGTTACAGAAATCAGGAATGGCGACAGGCTCTATAGACCTCATATATATGAGTGACTGTGTCCAACACAGCACCACCACCTGTTATGTTGGGCACCTACCGACCCCCCCCCCAAAAAAAAATATGTTCTGAAATATATATTTTTTCTCAATGACATGTATCGCTAAAATAAACGTTGGGGGAAATACAGGGAGGCACCACATTAATACAAGATAAAACAGCTTGAAAAGGTTTGTTTGACAAGGTTTGAATCCTAAGCAACCTGCATACACATTGTTTGAAGTGCAATAGACCAACACAGCTACTGTAGTAGGTCAAAGCTGTGTGCTGGAAAACCTTGGTAGAGCATGGGTGGAGTAGGCATTGTGGTGTAC
>NC_059212.1:44620117-44622617 GCF_020615455.1 Coregonus clupeaformis | reverse complement strand
ATGTTAACCTGTAACATCTTTATTCAACTGATGTTAACCTGTAACCTCTCTATTCATCTGATGTTAACCTGTAACATCTTTATTCAACTGATGTTAACCTGTAACATCTTTATTCATCTGATGTTAACCTGTAACATCTTTATTCAACTGATGTTAACCTGTAACATCTTTATTCATCTGATGTTAACCTGTAACATCTTTATTCAACTGATGTTAACCTGTAACCGCTCTATTCAACTGTCCTACTGATGTTAACCTGCAATCTCTCTATTCATTTGATGGTAACCTGTAACCTCTCTATTCATCTGATGTTAACCTGAAACATCTCTATTCAACCTGTAACCTCTCTATTCAACTGTCCTACTGATGTTAACCTGCAATCTCTCTATTCATTTGATGGTAACCTGTAACATCTCTGTTCATCTGATGTTAACCTGTAACATCTTTATTCATCTGATGTTAACATGTAACCTCTCTATTCATCTGTTCTACTGATGTTCACATCAAGCTAGAGAAACTAACAGTGATATCTTCAAGGTAATTGCTTCCTTATATGCCATTTAACAGACGCTTTTATCAAATGTTTTTTTTGGGGGGGGGTGGTGGTCCCGGGAATTGAACCCACTATCCTGGTCCTCTGTAAGTACCAACTGAGCTACATCCCATGTGACCTGGCAACTCTGAACTCCCCTAACCCTCCCTATTACATGTTAATAAATGGATGTATTGCTGTGTAATCTGTATGTAGCTCCATCTATAACGTTTGATTAGTTATACATCTTTATAAACCTTCGTAGCCTTGTTCATAACCCTGTCGTAACCATCTCATCACCACTCTGATATGCATTATAACACTCAGTCAGGGTTCTTGAGGATCTTTATACACCCTTCATAGCCCTTAATAAGTATGTTATAACCATTCTAAGATATTATAACACTCACTATCTTCATCTGTCTGTCCCTCCATCTCTGGGCTCTCTTTCACACCCTCTGCGTTCTGAACACTTCATTACACTGTTACAATACTGTTATAAACAGGTCATAACTAAACTTCATCCTTAATTGTCCTTAGTCCAGTCTGTATCTCTGGGCTCTCTGACTTCCTTAGGGTTCTTTAAAAACCTTTATACACCTTCATAACCCTGTCATAACCATGTTATTACCATTCATAAGGTATTATAACGCTTACCGTCCTCGTCTGTCTGTAGCGCCATCTCTGGGCTCTCTTTCACCCCCTCTGGGTTCTTGAGGACCAGTTTGACTGACAGGTTGGTGTAAGGGGTCAGGTTGTGGATGGTGTGCTGGGGGTCGCGACCCAGGGTGTCGTAACACACCTCCTCGCGGGTCTCATTCTTCCCCGCCACACGGGAGCGGTACTGCACCGTCAGGTTGTAGCTATGGCAACGCGTCACGTTGTAGCCAAACGGCTCCCAGCGAATGGTGACTTGTTTAGATTGGACGTCAACTACCTCTAGACGCCTGGGGCTGTGGATGGGCTCTGTATGGGGGGAGAAGTAAGGTATTTAGAGGATACATGGTGGACGGATAAGGATCTCATTGTTTGGGAGTGTGTGTGTGTGTGTGTGTGTGTGTGTGTGTGTGTGTGTGTGTGTGTGTGTGTGTGTGTGTGTGTGTGTGTGTGTGTGTGTGTGTGTGTGTGTGCGCGTGCGTGCCTGTGTGATTATCCTAAGCAAATGTTGTTCATTGCATTGGGTCTGTGGTGGAAGAAAACAATGTCTGTTTGAATGTAACCTTTGTTTTAACCAGGGGTGTTGACTGAGAACACCTATTTTTTACAGCAATGACCTGATTAAATGTGTCATTCAACATGGGTTGAATGAGCCAAATGGCATTATTTTTTTGTGTGTGCTGATTTTGTATATTTTTTTTCAAACCCATCTCCCAAACGAATATAGCATTATCAGTCTGTCTGTCTGTATTAGATTGTGCCAGTTCATTCTTTGAATTCAAAAGAAACCCTAATCTAACTCTGACTACAGTGCACCAATCCATCCTCTATGATTTGGCTCCTGAATAGTGTCGGTGTAACATTGTCGTGTGAAGACGTGAGCTTCTCCATTCCCAAAACCAAAATCACAAACTGCAAAGCCTCCAGACCTACTGGTGATAGTCTCTCTGTATGGGACATATCCTCCCTCCAGACCTACTGGTGATAGTCTCTCTGTATGGGACATATCCTCCCTCCAGACCTACTGGTGATAGTCTCTCTGTATGGGACATATCATCCCTCCAGACCTACTTGTGATAGTCTCTCTGTATGGGACATATCATCCCTCCAGACCTACTGGTGATAATCTCTCTGTATGGGACATATCATCCCTCCAGACCTACTGGTGATAGTCTCTCTGTATGGGACATATCATCCCTCCAGACCTACTGGTGGATAGTCTCTCTCTGTGTGGGACATATCATCCCTCCAGACCTACTGGTGATAGTCTCACTGTATGGGACATATCATCCCTCCAGACCTACTGGTGAT